>NC_092364.1:11989538-12289538 GCF_030848805.1 Temnothorax longispinosus
ATTTCTCGGGACTCAAGAATTCCCGTCTGTTCCCGAAAATTCTCAGAAATATTTAAGTCAATTTTATTGTTGACAATTTGGCATTCTACAATTATTTTATCTACATTGTCATTACACAATTTGTCATTACATCGACTGATCCTGTCAAATCAGTCATTTATTTGGTCTTTTATTTTATTTTTACTAAGAAAAATAAAATTAAAATATAAAAAAAATCAAAACTTATTTTAATTTCTTTACAAATAGCTTCTAAGTTAGGAGTGCGTTTTCCTGTAGATTCAACTGAAACTCTCGATGAAGGTTTTAATTACTTTTTTTTGCTGCGATCAATATACTTTTTATTTGTTTGTCGTAATTCCCCTGTTTGCAGCAGTCTTCGCATTCTCCCTCCGCCCATCGCGTCTTAAAGTCGCATGCAGTGCGACAGAGAATACAAACAAATGAGCACCGACAAATAAATAGTTTGCAGCGTAGGTAGGTATCATTAGTCCGTTGTTTGCACGTTAATTATTTACTTATTACGTGTTTCAGAAATCTCTCAATTTCTTGACTGTTTTTTTTCTATCAAATTTGGCAAATTTTCCCTAGAAAATCGAGATCGAGAATTCTCGAGTTAGAAATCCTAAATTCTCAACAGTAGCTAATGAGAGAGAGAGAGAGAGAGAGAGAGAGAGAGAGAGAGAGAGAGAGAGAGAGAGAGAGAGAGAGATTGATTGATTGATTGATTGGTTTATTTTAAGCCATAGTCTGGACTTTAGGCTAATAGTGAATTACAACAGAAAAAGTGTATCATGATACAAAGAATAAAAAAAAATAAAATAGTGAGAATGAAATAAAAATAAAAATAAAAATAAAAATAAAGTAATGCGAACGAAAATAAAATAAAAATAAAAATACTTAAAAACTAAAGAATACTTTAACGCATAACATAACGAACTGAAATAACAAAAGAATATCATAAAACTAAAATAACAAAACAGATATATAAAAACTAATATAACGTAAAATCAGTCGACACTCCTAATCCGATCATGCATGGCAGGAGGGGCAATGAGGCTCAAACAGTATTACACTCGAGAGAGAAAAGATGGTTGTAAAGCTTGCTCTTAAAGACGGCGACAGACGTTGCTGTTACTACTTCATCGGGAAGCGAGTTCCAGAAGTAGACGCCAGCAAGATGAAAGGACTTATGGTACGCTTCCGTTCTATGGATGGGGACATGGAAAGAATGTGGTTGCGCCAGACGTGAAGAACGCCTAACTAAGGGGTCAGGATCGGTGAAAATCTCAGAGATATAAGCAGGGGACAAGTCATGATGCACCCTGAACATTTCCACGCCAAGAAAGTAGAGGCGTCGAGATTTAACAGAGAGCCACCCCAGCTGATGACGATAGGGCGTGATGATAGGGAGTGAGAGAGAGAGAGAGAGAGATGAAATATTCGAAATATATTTAAATATCTCTCGAATTGATATAATAATTTCCTTACAGCGGACATAAAATAAAAAAATTGAATATCTACTCTTTTTTGCAAACTCTAATAGTAAATTTGTCGTAATTACCGAAATAACGTCATTCACGGAATGACGCGGAAAAGTTGCAGAAGTTACATATGTAAGGATGACCGGCGTTATCATATGTACATGCACTTGACAGCTACACTGTAAAAAATTTAATGTCCACTCCAGAAAGTCCACTCTAAATTTTGTAAAATAACTTTTGTTTTAAAATAACTCATGCATTGTGTTATTTTTTACATTTAACCCTAGACAGACTCACTGAAGTGTACGGGACCCCACGCGAAATTCAAATTGAGCCCCTGCCTTAGGAAGGTTAGTTTTCATACCGAGACCCTAACCATAATTCAGTTTAGTCATCCGGCAATCGACCTCTGTGATTCAGCGAGTGCGTTAGATCCGTGCAGCAGCTGTGACCGAAAAAGAAAATCGTTTGGGGTATCGTACACCCCAGTGAGTCATTTACGCTCGACATTTACCACAGTAAAGTATATTTCAGATTTCTTGTGAAAATCGGTAACGAAAAATTATACACTTTATAGCACTTCCCGGAAAATTCTACCCCTGTTTCATATATAATTGTTTAAAATTCGGTCAATTATTTCATTTTTGCTGTTCTTGCACAGCAACTGATTAAAACTTTGTAAAGTTTTTGTGGAGTTAATTTTACTGTTTCCATATACTTTTATAACTTTTGACTACCTTTCAAATAAATAATAATCGACAGAATCTGTTTTACTTTCCATTTCTTGCGATTTTTCCCATCCGACAGTTTTTCATCATTTCCTCTACTTCAGATGTTCAAAGAAATATGTTTTTTTTAAGAAACGAAAAAATCGCTTACATGCCCTTGAAGGTTGTCTATTCGTCTTTCAAAATCCGTTGGAAATTTTAAAATCGGTGAATTTTATGAAAAACTACAGCATTTTTTATAAAAATAATCATTTTAGCCCAATTTTTGTTTTTTTTTTCTTGTTTTTCGAAATTTTTTTATTGTTCCTTTTTTACTACCACAAATTGATGACTACTATCGTCTTCCCTATTAAACAACAAACAAAATTATCTATTACAAAGTTTTCTAAGAACATTCTGGAAATATTATACACGCGGAAATATTATACAAGTTTGGGGTTATTAACACCCCAGTGAGTCATTCACGTATGAGAAAAATAAGTGAGTCTGTCTAGGGTTAAAAATGTTATATCGACTAAAATAACATTTCTAAATGTAAAAAATAACACAATGCATGAGTTATTTTAACACAAAATTTAGAGTGGACTTTCTGGGACATTAAATTTTTTACTGTGTAGTACATTGCGTGGCGCCGAATGCAAAAAAACAAATCAAACTCGCTTCCAGTGTCTCCTCAATACCACAAAACAAACAAACTCGCGTTTTCTAATCCTCGCGTCTTCCAATAGTTGCATTGCACATGACAATTAAATTTAGGGTTTAGACGGGCTCTGACAAGAAAAGGTACGGAAGTGTTTCCCTCCGATTTTGATGAGCTGTTAATATGTGAAATAGGTCAGACTGCCATTATAGGTCACTCAGTGTAACGTGGCCATAGGGATGATTAGTTTTTTTAAATTTATAATCAATTAACTTGAAATTATAGATCGAAATAGACCGATGACGCATTTATCTAACAGGTTCCCTCGTAACCGTTTGTTTGCCCTGTCCGATTTTTATTATTCTCGATACGGCGTGGCAGCGGCGCGCGGCGGCGCGTGGCGGCGCGTGGCGCGACGGCAGCGTGGTAGCGACGGCGCGCTCACTCGCTCGCCGCGCCGGTGCGCATAAATATTAATTGATGCTGTTTGTGCAATATTACGTTACACACGCCCGCCCATTTTTTTTCCACGCAATATAAATATACGCGCGTGACGGTGATAATGATGATGAAGCAAACGGATTCTCGACCGCGCGCGAAACCGGCGAAACCAGTATTCTCACGCGCTGCGCTAGCTCGCTCGCTCGCTCATTCTTCCATTCCGTCGTTCTAAAAATAGCACATCCGCACGCGCGAAAGCACGGCCAGTTTTCCGCTCGTAATGAATGGATTCCTTCGTCGCGGCACACAAAACATCGCCGCGAATTCACGTAGAAAATTCCCTTTATTTACTTCGACACAATTCGTTCCGACGGCAAATGAAATTTTTAGTTTTGAGATGTCAATTTTGCACTGTTCCATGGACACTTGTAATAGCACTTATAAGTTATAACAGCACTGTTCCAGGGACAATATATGTACATTATAACGTGACGTTAATGATTAATGATTATAAATATTGATAAACAAACTAGAAATAAGACACGTCGAGTTACCGCTATTATTAGAAATCGCAGATATCAGAGGAATGTACAAACTCTAAAATTAGAAATGTTTTGACAAAATTAGAATTGTTTCGAGATATTGAGATCTAATAACGAGTTTAATAACGACTATACTTCGCGAGAAAGCATCGCTCAAATGAGTTGGCGAGGGAGGCAACACCCGATTGATGATCAAGCGCGCGGCGCGCCCTTTTATTGGCTGCTGACGGTGTTTGTTACATAAAAATTCTGACTATGTTTTTCTTGTTTTAAATAATATTAACTAATTGTATGCAAAATTTTAGATTTTCCTGCTCGTCCCTTGTTCTTTGATCGTTCGGCTTAATCAACATGTAATTCTTCTCGGATACGTTTTGCTGAATTCAACGCTTATTCCTCTCGTGGACATATTGACTTGCTTGCACGTGAAATTCGATAACATTGTTTCTGGTATAGAACTTCTTGTGCTTTCATTCTTTACTTTTAGTTCGTAAATTGCGCTGCGCCTTAGTTCTTAGTTTTATATATACTATTTTGTTCTCTTTAGAAATACTGCTCCTTATCTTATTCTTTTTCACTGTGTTTATAATTAGTCAAGTTGCGTTAGTTCTTAGTTTTTTACAGTGTATAATTTTGAGATTGCTGGTTGCTTGCCTTAAGAGAGAGAGAGAGAGAGAGAGAGAGAGAGAGAGAGAGAGAGAGAGAGAGAGAGAGAGAGAGAGAGAGAGAGAGAGAGAGAGAGAGAGAGAGAGAGAGAGAGAGAGAGAGAGAGCATGCACATCATACTAACTTCTGTCCGTCATACTTCGCTTTTGTCTATATCACATTGTATCTTTGCATCTTGTAACTGCTATAAAATTGTAATTGCGATATTATTGTAACTGCTGTATTACTTTTTTGCTTGGGCATAATAAATTACATCTCTCTCTCTCTCTCTCTCTCTCTCTCTCTCTCTCTCTCTCTCTCTCTCTCTCTCCATTCTCTCCACTCTCTCCCCTCTATGGGGCAGTCCATTCCACGCCCTTTCCTAATACATCCCTTCTTCCCTACCCCATCGTACCTTCATTCCGCTCGCCGCGCTCTCTCTCTCTCTCTCTCTCTCTCTCTCTCTCCCTCCCTCCCTCCCTCCCTTTTTCCCGTTCGCCGTCATGAAACGATTCCACGAGCGTTGCGAGCGATAAGTAGAACGGCACCCATCATTCCCTATTTCGCAGCCATTATTTCGCAGCCATTACAATACGTTTATTTCCATTCCTCTCTCTCTCTCTCTCTCTCTCTCTCTCTCTCTCTCTCCCTCCCTCCCTCCCTCTCTCTCTCCACTCTATGGGGCTGTCCGTCCATTCCACGCCCTTTCCTAATACATCCTTTCTTTCACTACCCCATATTTATTTACAACAACTCTTCCCTTCTTTCTCTCCTGCTGTTGTCTCATGTATCCTTCCTTCTTCCTGTCATATAAAATCAATTTAATATGCACACGCATATATATCGCCGACGCTGATACAGCTCTGAGAAAAAATACCTCACGTATAAAAAACGCTGTCATTTACCCCTGATATTATATGATGGCTATGATGCTCGTGAGTTTGGTCACATTTTATCACATAGGATACTTACTACCTAATGCTTCCCAATTTCCGGGCAATTTCCATCTAAAATTTTAAACCCGCGGATTTTCTTTCTTTTCTGTTTTGTGCGCGCACGCGTATACGTGTGGTTCCTCTTTCTTAATTATTTTATCTTGGTCTCCTACCATCTCTATTCCATTTATATTGCCCTCCTCGGGGAAGCATTAACGAATCCTTTGGAGCGTTAAGGATCATATATACATTAAAGATCAGGTAATCGAGTTCCGTTTGATTAATAGTGCTGCTACGCAGCAGCTGACGCTAGCGGGCTGATCCGCTCTATTCATATTAGACGCCGTCTAATAGAAAAATTTTTAGATGAAAATCGCCCGGGGATTGGGAAGCAGTAAGCAATACCATCAAACTCGCGAGTATAATATTAGGACCGTATGTCAGGATAGAGGTTTGCCATTCTCGCCATTCCCTCCAACGCAGCAGCATTATATTGATCGTCCTGCTCTGACGGAGAATCGACCTCCGTCATGACATTCTGCCCTAATATGTTGATGCTCGCGCTGTGAGTTTGATGGTTACACTACTATTTTATTGCTTACTTAATGCTTCCCAATTCCCGATTTTCATCTAAAAAATTTCTTATTAGACGGCGTCCGAAATCTCGAAGTTCCGGTTTATGTAAAATTTTCTAAAGAGCATTTTCTAAAGAGTTTCGAGCGTTAGGACCTTTGTGTTATATTTTAATTAACCGGTAATAGTCAACCAGACAACGACTCATACGAGTTCTAGTACGTACTCCTTTTTCGAGCGATATTAATTTATTTAAAGAAGCAATACAACATTGCTAGTGCCGGGAACTCTTTAGAAAATAGTATATCAAGATATGCTCAGAACTATTCGAAAAATATCTTTCCCCTTCTCTTATAGAGAGGGCTATTGGGCAAACCGGGCTTAGGCCTGGGATCCCAGTAGTCGAAGATTTCCCGCGTAAAAAAAAAGGATCTGAACAGAGCAATACAAGACACGTATTTACTACAACAAAACGACGATGATCAAAGGGAGATTCAATGGTCTGATAAAACAACCCTCCTCCGTGTTCACGACACAGCGCATTTGCATGAAAACTGCTGATTCCCCTGACCTTCGCGGTCTATTTATAGCGTAGTCTGTTGCGTGATGCACTCGTGCGGACGCTTACCTGGCCTTTTTCTTTATTCCCACGAGTCTGTAGGATCGTGTCTCTTTCCGTAGCCGTTAAGCGGTCGGACAACAAGGGTGCGACGAAACAGCTGAACACGGAGGCGGCAGCCCACCGGGCGTCCGCGCATTTCTTCCAGAAAGAGGACTGTCTCGGCCTAGGCTTCGGTATCGAGGTCCTGATAAAGCCGCGCTGATGAAGAGGCCGACAACGATAGCAGAAGTGAGAAGCCACTACCGTCAGTAGTGGTATATACACAGTTGGAAAATTTGTGTTAAATATAACATAAATCACATGTCCAAAACGGTCCACTCAAATTTTTGTGTTAATTTAACATAATATGGATGTGTTAAATGGTAACATTAATACTATGTTAATATTTCAACAGAAAAAAAATGTAATTTTGATCGTGATTTGAAGTTACGTGCTCTAAGTTGCTCTATGCGATCAAATGTGTTTTCATGAGTGTTTTTGACTCTAGATACTAGAGTCCCTATATAAGATGCGAGACGCTATTTTGTTACAAAATATCCGCAGTGGCCAGACTCTTATATAGGGACTCTAGGGGTATCAAGCTAGTATATAAATAATATATATTAACTTTATTATATGTATATTATATAAAATTTAATTACATGCGCGATTTATATTTGATTGTACTTTCCGAACGTTTCTATCGTGAGGGCCATTCTACAATACGTCGCAAACAATGCGTTGCCAGTCGCGAACAATAGCAAACAACAGCGAACAATAACAATCTATTCTCTCTACGTAAACGCGTGGCTAATATGAGATCGAGAAATACGAAAAATGACCGTCAACGACCTCTGAATAACACTCGTTAATAAACGCGGATACAATCAATGCGCAATGCGCAAATTACGCTACAAATTTAATGATAAAATGCGGGATAAATTTAATTATGACGGCTGCGAAATTAAAAATGCGAAGCATTTAATAACGGGAGGAATTCTTCATGATAAAATAACCTGTCCACGCGACGGTCAGAGGACTCGCGTGGACATATCTAATTTAAGTAAAAATATCTCATTCTAAACAAATATGTAATTATATTAAGTAAATAAGTCATTGGCGGTATCTAAATAAATATTTTCTTGGATCTAAATATTTTTTTTTTTAGTGTACCACTTATAAGTAGAATATTTTTTATGGCCAATTCCAGATTAATTTGCGATAGAATTCGGGATATGTGTCAACAGGTACCGTTATGATTTTATTTAATTTGTTAAATTGTTGCGCATATATTAGCGCTTATCCACCCCCCTTCTCTCGTATGAAAAAACATCACATTCTATTGAAGTTATTATATTGATTAAAACGTTTTTGCGGTATAACGCAAATTTTATGACATTTTATACAACATTCCCTTGATGCTGAAAGTATATTTAATGTTTGCATTTTTAACATTCATGCACTTTATGCATTTAAAAAAATTGAACATATCAATAGGATACACGATAAAATAAACGCTAGCGTATTTACTCGCATGGTGAGGTTTCAATTATCAAGCATCGTTAAATCTGTTCTGAAGGGTCGAGATTCTCGTTGGTTGATCGATATCTTCTTGAGGCCGTATGCCAGAGGAAAATCCTCTAGAATCAAGCGGGAGCCGCTAAACAATAGAATTTTTGTGGGGGTGAAAGACTAGTGGACACGTCATTTCTGTGTCTTTCTCCCTCTTTCTCTTTCGTACCGGCAATATCGTATCGCGCGCGGCGCGAATCACCGCGTTGCTCCGCCGCCGTGATGTAGCACGCATATCGTACCGACGTGTAATGCATGCGTGCACTGCCCATAATTATGTTGTCACGCCGCGGGTGTTCAATTTGTCGGGCGCATTTTCGCCGCCCCTAACCACCTTCGTTAGGCACCGCCGGCGCCGCGCCGCTCTCTCGCGCCCCGACCATCTCCTTCGACTTCACCTTGTCAGAGCCCTACAATCCCGCCGTTCTCACGCTGGCGAAAATCGTTTTCAGCCGGCATCTTCTCCCCTCGAGCCTGCATGAAATCACCGCGATAATGACGCGCCACGAGATTTCGACTGTCTATATTCATTTTGCTCCTCCCTCTCCTGTATACAGCGTCACTAATATCGCGGGTTTCGCGTTATTAATAATCGCATCTACAATAGCTTTTAATTAACGGACGATGCTGATACGCGTCAGAATCGAGTTAGCATGCAGGAGTTTCGTTAAACTAATAAAAGCTTGAAATTACGTACGTAACTAAGCATCGATATGTTGCGAGACTCGGAAACTATGGCCTTATCGATCATTGCTCTTGTAGCTTCGACTGTCTCTCCTTTTGTATCGCTCCATCGCATAACCAGTCTCACATTTGCCAAAATGTTTGGATCCTTGTTAATCTGGAAGAAATTTGAGAGTTAAGGCCCGGGAACATAGAAAAATTATTAATTTTATGTTAATTTTTTTTCTACGCCGCGTGGATCGCCAGTAACCCACATATAGTATATTCATTTTGTTAAATATAAATTGTATTCCATAATAATTACAAAACTGAAACAATTATTATTATGAGGAAAAAGGTAATGTACGAAATGCAATGCGAAGCAAATTTATAGAACATTTTATTAACATTAACGCTCAATGTTGAAATTTAATATGAAAATATTTATTAATAATCAAAAGGTCAAAATATCAACCGGCTAAATTGAAAAATTTGGTATATGGGTTACCGGTGACACACGATAGCACGGAACGTGTTAATTTTAAGAATCGTCTGTAAACATTTATATATAGAGTTAAACGCATTAGTTACGTATGCATTCGTATATCATGATACAATAGTGTCTAATAACAAAATATTTGCATATTCGCAGATTTGCATATGTAACAAAATATTTGGGAAATTGCATCTCGAAATTGAGGCGAATTCTACGCCTCTTTAGTCCCCATGGCCGACCATGTTCCCTTTACCGACCTTTTTGACATGAAACGTTGTTTACGAGGCTGCCGATTCAACAACACGTTCATTAGTGGAGTGGAAAAATTCCGGAATTCGTGCAGTACAAAAGAATTATAACGTGCAGAGTAAGTACAATAGTTAGATATATTTTTTTTCGCATTTCTTGCCGCACGTCACCATCCACGCGTATTCTTAAGAGTGAGGTTAAGAATTGTCGGTCGCCTAAATAGTCCGTATTTCGTTCAAAATCCTTTTGTAAGGAATAATTCGAGCGCTAAATGGTTTGTTACAGTTTGATTGCTATATTCGAAAAAAAAAATTAGTCAAAAACTGCCATTTTTTTTATTTATTCGATGGTCGAGGTTAGACACAGCAAAACGCCTGCATGTCCCCAGTACCGTACACGTAAACGTCAGTATCATCGAAGCTGAAAAAGAAAGGAAACACTTGGAACGAGAAGAAAAGGCGAGGAAAAGGCAAGAGCAGTTAAAGAAAAAAAAATGTCAAAGTAAAGAAAGTTAGCTAATATAACTATGTAACATTCATCCGGTTGCAATGCATCTACTTTTAAGATATATCTATTAAATAGCATACATTAATTATATCTATTGTATTGTGGAGATTGTGTGTTATAAATAAATGTAATATGCATAGTATACGAACGAAAAGCATTTCGAGATATTATGTTACGATTATATAACCGTTCAATATATATTCCTTATTCTTTACATATCTGATCATCTATGAATTCTCTTTATCGTTCAAGTCAGCGATAACCTCTTTGATATTAATTGTTTGATATCATCAAATTAAAATAAAATACCTTTCCATAATTTATGTGTATTTTTTATATTTATCATTGATTTATGTTCATTTTTATGTTTACTTTTTGTTTGAAACCTCCGCCTCGCATGCTCTGAAAAAAGGTAATCGGTAATGGGGACATGCCCGGTCGGAATTGGACACAGCTGGTCGATAGAGGGGGCACGCACTAGTGCGCCTTTATTCTTCTCTATCTAGAAAAATACTTGACGGAATGGATTGAGCCTACGATTTTTGGAAAGTGCATGGATGAAACTATCCACCAGTATGAAACTCTTTATCAAATTTATTTTCGTCACGCTTGACAACGCCATTCTTTTGTTGGGTCGGCCTTATAGGTGTCGGCCATAGGGACATTTACCTTACGTATGATGAAGTTCGATCTGCGTTACAATAAATGCGCGAGAATCGTCTCTGATTCACACGTGTTCACCGTAATGGTCGCGGTTACATCAATGCATACATCGCTAACGTTCTTGTTTTATTTCTCGCTGTCCATTCGTATATATGTATATGGCTCACTCGGTATATCCGGCTCGCGTCCACATCCTGCGCTCGCGATGTCGTTATGCAAATATGAATTCCAGCGAACAATAGTTTTCCGAGTAGAGTCGCACTTCGCCCGGCGAAGCCAATTTACATGCCTGGCAATTCGAGCTGAAATTATAATAACCGTCGACGGCGGCACGGCCGTTGAAAAGTTCGCACGTGCAATAAATCCTTTTGCGGGCCGCCGTCGCGGTCGCATTGTGCACGAGCGTTTAGAGACCAGATTTGTGTATCGAACTGTTTCCACTGTAGTCGCGCGGCGGAACAAATATCGAAGTGTGCGTGCGGCACGTGCGTGTGTAAACGCGGATAGACATGACGGTGTATGAAAGTTACCGATTAATATTAACGGAACTCTGTCAGCGGAGTTCAAATTGCGCGATTTCACGAAGAAAGTATTCGGCTCATTCACGATGGAGACGCAGAGATATCTCCCCGATTGCACGAATGCAATCTCGAATTCTCGTACGGTTTTATACGATACAATCTGAATGCGCTGTCACGATTGTTTATTATCGATTTATAAATCGTGAAGCAATTTACGTAGATAATATTTTCCAAGTGCGACAAAATCTTTAAGAACTTTTTAAATATTTTCAAATTTATAAAAATCTAAAATCTTTAAAAAATACGAAACAATTTTACTAGGGATTAATTGGAAAATTACCAGTTTGACATTCTTATTTTTTTATTTGATACTATTTGTCGGGCCAGGTTATTCCTATAGGATGTAAACGAGATAATAATTTACGCGATGGAATTCGTACCTAATAATTATATCAATACCATAGATCGAGATAAGACATTCCGTAAGGTGCATTATAAAATTACACGCATAAATTCATGGTTTTTCCTGTACAATTTATTACCGCTATATCCAAAGTGGGAAAGGTTGCCAGTATAAGAAGGTTCGCGATATGTTGTAATTATCTTGTACGATAAATGTACACGTTCTAAAGCACACGCGTGCTTCTTAATAGAGAGAAAGAGGATGAACGATAGCATTAAACGCGTATAAGGCAAAAGAATCTGACGGCTTCGTTATAATCATTCACACGAAAATTAAGTGTTTGCGAAAGGAATCACCGATGTAGAGTAATCAATTAGCTCACGTCAAACAAGATGACACAGATTATTGATATAAATAAATGATAGAACCATTAAAGAATAAATTAGCATAAAATATGTAGATACGTCGGTAAAATAAAATTTAATCCCATTTATCAAACGATTATTGCGGTATAACGTGATAAAAATTCCGTTAACGATAAAAGTGTATTGAATTTAGTTTTATACCCTTTATACTTCATGCACTGCTTTTATAAATTAAATATATATCAACGCGATACACGATAAACGATAGCGTTGCGTGAGTGAATTTGTGCAGTTTTAATAGGTAGGCAAAGCATCGTTCAAAACGGTTCGATAGAGGCGTTATAACAAGAAATCCTTTCGTTGGATATCTCGTGTTCTTGATTTGCAATAATCTATAAACATCAATAATCTGATTTGTAGCGTGATTTGTCGATCGTATCCGTATTCGCGCGTTCACGATTGTCAATAACCGTTAATAACCCGCGAGTATCATCACTTGAAAAATTTGAAAAATAACCGTCAACGATCTACGAGCAACACTCGTAAACAAACGCGGATACGATGGGCAAACGTGTCACGCTGCAAACATAATTATTGGATGTGAGGCAAATTTGATTACTGACGGCTACGAAATCGAGAGTGCGAGGCATCCATATAATCCGGGAGGGATATGGCGCCTCTTTGAAACAGTTTACGAAATTTTGTCCCGTCATACCGCAATATCATTGCTCGTCATTGACTTTGATATTCTTCATATTTCAAATAATACCCGCGCGTAAATCTGTAAATACGCGGAGAGAATACATTTGCGGTAGAATGAAACGACGAAATCTAATATTATTGAGTTTCTACTAAATTTCGTCGTTTTATCAGTCATTTTCATCCTTTCATCTCCCGCGTTCCGGCGCGGTGAAAGTTTGGCGTTCTTCCTTAATCCGCGGCTCGTTAAATCGACTTCTTTTATCAAAGAAGCCAGGTCAACAGTAGCGACGTTGTACGCCTTGCGACTTGCGCGCCTTATTATTTATTAATAGAGAAGGCGCGTGCAATTCACATGCCGTATGCGTGTGCGTGTGTGTATATTGGCCGCGCGCAAATGGATAATTATGAATACGATTTACGCGCTTAGAGCCTAGAGAGCCTCAAAGGGAGAGAGTGGCCGACTGGGTCACGTGACCGCGTCTCTTCTGATTCGTTCGGGTAATGAAGAGTCTTGACCAATCAGAATATCGCAAAAAATTAAAAGTTTGTACATATATAAAACTGTTATAACACTCTGTGTTGTTATAACTTGACTAATGGGATTTTTACAATCCAAGAATGATCGACTGTAGTTGGTCAATTTTTACTGCTTACGTCTTAACGCATACTTTTACGGCTATTGTAGAATGGGCTCATTAATATCCACTTGATTCTTCTCGCACGCGACAATAATTTCCGGAATGTACGCTGAACGCCGGCGCCGCTTTATTCTCTTGTATGCACCCTCGAATATCGTTTGTCGTGATAGGAGCGACGATGGACAATTCGCATAGTTAATGTGTTTTTAATAAGGGAGCAAGTAAACAAACGTTCACTTAATTTATGCAAAGTATTAGAGTTTGTTTACTTGCTCTCTTATTAAAAACTCATTAACTATGCGAATTGTCCATCGTCGCTCTTATCATGACGGGCGATATTCGAGGGTGCATACGAGAAAAAAAAGCGGCGTTACATTCCGGAAATTATTGTCGCGTCGATGAGTGTATAAAATCGAAACGCGAAGTATATTCGAGGAGAAAATCCGCTTGATTCTTCGCGCAGTCGGAGGTCCGATTAATATTGTTGCTCGACGCTTTTATATTATACTTTCCTATTACTGTCGACGCGGTATTTATCCCCGAACGTAATGCCGCGCCGCTTTACTTTCATTCTACATTCAGTTATCGTCATGATAGGATCGACGTTTCGCACGGTTCATAAGTTTTAAATAAGGGGTCTCCCTTATCCAAACAAGACAATAAGGAAACAAATGCTCACTTCATTTGACGCGAAAATCGAAACGGGAACAATTCGAGAGGAAAATCCGCTTTTGATCCTTCTCGCCTCCGGAGGCCGGATTAGTATTGCTCGGTTTTATACTTCCCTGTTACTATCAACGGTGGATATTTCATCCCCGAACGTAATGCCGTGCCGCTTTACTTTTATGTACTTTCCTCGTATTTGTGGTTGTACGGGGGGCTGACGGAGGGGAAGGAGATCCGGCGGAATGAATTATCGAGGCTTTTGGAGCGAGAGCGGGGGAAAGGGCAGCGAACGACCCCAAAGGTGCGATTTCATTTGACGCTAGAAACCAGCGGCAGCGTCAAGAAAATATAGTGGGGGAAGAAGTTTCGTTGAATTTTGCGGTACGCTAAAAAGTTGAGCCGAGAATCGATATCCTCCCTCCACCGCGCACCGCGGGAATCCGGAGACTCCGTGGAGCAGACGCATATACGCGGTGGCGCGGTACGATGTCCGATTCCAATAGAAAAGTTCGTTTTCTAGAAATTCGAGTTAGTGACCTTGCGTTTGTTTTTAGATAATAAATTCTCTTATTGAATGGCGGATCGTACATCGGACGCTCGCGGACATGGGATGAATCCTCTTTATAAGTTTACACATCGGATTGCCAGCCAATTGTCTGTGCATGGCATCGCGTAAACTGATAATGTCAACTGATAGTGTCATTAGAGACGGTTCATAGATATCACGTAACTCGAATTAACGCGCATTACACGATTAGCGAGCAAATGATCCTATACAACAGACAGTAGTTCTCTTATTCTGAGAAGCGTCTTACTGATTACAGTGCGATCGATGAATCGTATATTGCGTGTATGTACATTTAGCATTTAGCACGAAACCGTGCCTCTCGATCATGCTATGCCATTATTGCCACTTCAGAGTTTCAGACTGGCCCCTCGACGTGATCCACCGTTACATCATTGCTCGTTTGTCACACCTGTATATGATGGGCTGTTAATACGATACGTCGCGTGGATACGAGTGGGCGCGCGCTTCTCGCTCGACAATTGCATTTTTTAGCTTTCGTTACTGCAATCACCGTCGCAATATCGTTGTTTCACGAGGGAAAAAAAAGAGCAACGCTTTATACGAGAATTGAAAATAATTCGATTTTGTAGAAACTGCATTGTTCTGCCGTTACTTCTCTGTTTTTTAGTTACTTCTATTCTAATTTTATCACACTTCCTTCTGAATGAATGACGTGCAATTTATGACGATTGCGGAAAAGAAAGTTGTTTTCTTTCACTTTTTTACGAGATAGAAGATTTAAATCTTATAAAATCAGTAGGTATAAGCTCGATATGTAAATGAGGCGAATAGTTTAAAGAAATAATATCGTTTAACTTTTGTTTAAGCGTTTAATTTTTGTTCTCCCTGCTCGCTCGGTTCCGCGCTTCAAATTACACCTTCATACGTATGCGTGAGTCGATATATTCGACGCATTCCTGCCGGCGCGATGTGTGTGCATGCATTGTCATATTAAGTAATATGACAACGCATAAAATATTTTTTTTTTATTATTTCACTTTTAATTGTAAATAAATAACTAATAAAGTAATGTAGAGTTCATTACTTTATTAGTTATTTATTTACAATTAAAAGCGAAATGATAAAAGAAAACATTTTCGTAATATTCTCATCTCTGCGCCAATATACTTCCTCTTCGGATCGATGAATACAAACGCATCGATATACTTTGGGCATTGCGAGGTTTATGCAAATCATGCCTATTAACAGTCACTATCATTGAAACGAAAATAGACAATCGTGCGTGTCTGTGTCGCAGTTGCGACAGCGTTAAAATTCGAATCAAAGGTTAGTCATTTTTTAATTATACATTAAAATAAACTATTTATAGCCAAATCGATATTAAGACCATGCTTGATGAATTAAAGGAAAAGCAACAGTGTGAAAGCGCGTATAAATAATTATTATATACCCTGATAACTAAATGCTAGCAGAATACCGGCAATATTCCAGCAGATCCAAACAATACGCAGCAGAGCGTCCTCATTAAGCTTATTTTCTAGCAGCACGATCGATCTGCTGCCACATTGTAATCGCAGAAACATAACAGAAACCGTCGTTTATGTATATATAGGTCGATTTAATTAAAATTTTGGAGCAATATTAATATTAATATTTCGTCTCTGGAATATTATACGCGTCCCTACAGCGTAATAAAAGACACACCACTTCAAATTTTATTATCTATTTCAGTAAATGGATTTTTGCTACGAAGTAGTAAGACCTCTCTCTCTCTCTATCTCTCTCTCTCTGCATAATAATAACAGCATTTACTCGCCTATTCCGATGATCCGTTACTACGAATAGCGATAAATGAGGCAAAATAAAACTTTGAGAAATATTAACATCGGTCGTATTAACATCGCATAATATTTAACTTTAGCTTAACTCACTCTCTTTCTAACTCTTAAGTCCTCTTAAGTCTTGTGGCCACGATGCTAGAAATATCGCTCCAAGATCTCGGACGGAGAAAGAATTAACCAATTACATTAATCAATTGGCCGAATTGTTTAAATGTAATTTGTCAACTCTTCCTCCGTCCGAGATCTCGGGGCGATTTCTAGCATCGTGGACACGAGGCTTTAGAAAGAGATGAAGAGTGAATTAAGCTAAGATAAAATGTTATGCGACGTTGGTGCTACCAAACCTAAATGTTTTATTATGTTACGGCTGAAAAAGATTCGGTGAAATCAAAACTTACGAATTTATATATTGTATATGCAAATTAATAAGTTGATTATTTAACAACTATTGTTGCTCGATCATTGGCCCTTTTCCTTTCAATTTTTAAAAGTTTAGATTATATTTGGCTTGTTTATAATATTGATTGATTGTATATCATAACGGTCGTGTTTTCTCATGTATTATTATTTGGTTTATTTGTGATAAGTTCGACAACATATATTTATATCATCAAATTTTACTCAGCTATCAGGAAGTTTGGCGCAAAAGTGCGCAACAATGTTCTTATTCTCCGAAAAGAAATGCTGAAACATTCTAAATATTACCTATATAAATATAAAACATTTTCGATATTTTTTACGCGATATATATTGCAATAAATCGGACGACCTTTCACAATCGCTGTCGATGCTTTTACAATCGCGTACACGCGAACGGAAGACACGCGCGGACAGATATCGTGTGTTTTCGTTACGTACAATCTCCGCAATTTGTCTTATCGCCCTGAGGCCCTTTCGGCATAGCCGCGCGGAGCAACAAGTATGTCGAGCGCAATTAACACAAGCGAGAATGCACGTACGCAGTTGCAACGAAAACTGCGTCTATCTGAATATTACATGCGTCTCCCTCTCTTGCTCTGCAATGCGTGTTTCAACTGCCTCGGCACGAAAGCACATATATTATCGCGCCGAGCGTGAGAAAATGTTTTTATGCACTCCAACAAAAACGCTCAAAGTTTAAAAGTAGAATTGATGCCCCTCTAATAGTTATTAGTCCAAAAATAGTACGTGTTTATTTTCTTTTTTTTATGTAGCTCGAAAAGCTTTTATGCAACTTATTCGCAAAACAAATACTGTTCTTTTTATAATGTTTATAACAAATTCCCGATAGCTAAGAAGAAAAATCTCAAGTGTGTGAAACATTCAGCAAGAAACTGGTCTTGCGATTTGGAGAATTTATCTCTATAACATTAGATATTTTCCTAAAATCGAATATTTATAAGATGTGGCACGTAATGCAAAAAAAACATGAATCGTAACGCGACAAAAGACATGTACATACACCTCACAATTCTTTCTACGAAACGTATTTACATATTTGTATACGCAAGAGAGGAGATGCATCTCCGTCCGGTATATCCAATTCGCCGAACAGGCGCGCAGAAATCGAGGAGCCGCGAGCCGGAGCGAACGGGCATGTTTGCGGTTCCGTGGCGGACGTGGATAACGACGTGGACGGAGATAACACATTAAAATAGTACGCTGGTGTACGCGATAACACATACTTATAATATGCTGCGAGACGTCGTTCTCCTCTTGGCGATATTAAATCGCATTAAACGCAGCGATGCCGAGCGGTGGCAACTTTTGTCGACGCCTCCCAGAGACGCCCGCGTCAAAGTTTGACTAGCGAGATTTATCTCGTTGCTTTAAGGCCGGTTTTCACACGCAATGATTGGTGGCGCCAGGCCGCGCCAGTCGACTAACGCCAGTAAAAATGCAAGTGTAAACACTTGATACAAACTGGCGCTAGTAATGTGGCGTTTACTGGCGGTTATTGGCCAAAGCATATAACCTCAAATTTGGAGGTTATATGCTTGCTGTCATTTACTGTGTGTTTAATAAATGTTAAATATTTTCCATAGTATACGCCAATCACTGTGTAAATACTTGTGAGTTTGCTAGTTGGTTCTGGCGCCAATGAATGCCAGTCAGTTGGCGCCACTAATCATTGCGTGTGAAAACCGGCCTTTAGGATCAGTCTCGCTACGATTAAACGAATCGACGATAAGATGTAACATCCTCCTTCGCGTTAATTTATCGATAAAATTAATTTATATGTACAATGTACATATATATTTCTAATTGTTGTATAATTATAATATAAACGACTGTATTGAAACGCGAAGTTGTGTAGGCGAAGCTAATTTTCACGTACGCAGCCTACCTCTCAGACCGTAAATTGTTAGACAATAATCTTTAAATTATATATTTTTTTAGTTTATATTTTTCATATAAATAGCTACAATAAATAAATTAAATGATAAACTGGGAATTTTTACTAATAGAAATAACACGTCGATGGTTCTTAATGGTTATAGCTTATAGTTATTGAGAAATTTCGCGACGCGACGGATTGACAGATTGGTCGTTAAATATAAATATATTATATAGGCTCCCGACAGTTTATAAATGACGGAACTTGTATTCATAATTGCAAATTAAATAGCATCATCTTAATATATAAGAAGTATCTTACCATTCTCTTGAAGAATTTGAATCTTATCTTTCTCTTCATATATACGTTCTAAAAATAGCCGCGGAATATTATGCGGTCTTCGGGCATACGAGGCGTAAAGCAAAACGCGTTCAGCGAAGGTCGCGCTTGCCCGTTCCTTCCGTTTGTCACCGCTATAATTCGTAAGATTTATTACGTTTCCTGATATTTTCGCGTTGAAAAATCCTTATCGCGCTGCTTATTATTAAGATAGATGGATATTTTTAAATATTTTTTATCGAAGCATCAATCACTTCTGTCCCTCGCACGTGCAAGCCGCGTCGTAAAAGAAATTTATGCTGCTGCGAGAATTTTACATTATGTCGCGAGATTTTTTTTTTTTAATATTGATACATCGTAGCGGTGAAGGTTTCACGAAGAACAAACGAGTTGCCGCGTGAGAAAAAAACTTTCTATTAATAACGACGCAACAGGTCTTTCGCAAAAAGACCTGTAACTGATACGCGAGGCAAATATAAGTCGATAAAAGGCTAAGAATAACGTTGTTTGTTGAGGCATACCTATATATTATTTGTGCATTACGTCTGCCTGGCAGTTTGGATTAAATTATTTCTGAATGATAAAGTAAGATTAAGTATGCGTAAGTTAAACATGCGAGCGTTCTTATGCCGAAATTATTTGCTGCCAAATATTTATCGTACAGAAAACTATTACTTCATTACGATAACGAGTATAATTATCTAGCACAAGAGAGAGCGCAAATGAATATACCACACTGTAGATACGAAGTAGAATAAAACTGGAAAAAATATAAAAATTACATAACGCATCAGCATTGAAAAGTATTCAAATAGGTAGTAGGTACTCTAAAAAATGTTTAAAAGACACCTTTATCCGTATCTCTCACATCTGCAGTGTATAAATATATTAATCGTAAAATTCTCTATCAAGTATAAATTCATTTCTTATATCTTAACAGTAAAATAATTGAAATGTGAAACAGCATGTACAGCTTTTGAGAAAGAAAAAAAATGCGATAGAATAAACTTTGTTCGTAATATATTATAGTCTATCAAGCTATCTTTCTAAAATATTCTGTAAAAAAATATCGAATAAAAAAAATTCCAAGACTATATTTCTTCGAAATTTTATGAAAATCTGTTTGACAATCTTAACACAATATGATAATGAACGGATAGTCAAATAGAAATGATATAAATCAGGAATATAAAATTGTCTGGAATATTGTCTAGAATATAATACGAACTGTTTTGTACGAGCGACATTTATTAAGGGGGGATTCTCTTTTTTTTTTCGCTAAATTTATCGCTTTTTTCTAATTTTCTGGTGAAGAAACTATATAACGGGTCAATGCGAAATTTGGCATGTGGATTTATTTATCTCTTATGATTTTTAATTTTTTTGTGAATAGATAAGAGATAAATAAATCCACATGCCAAATTTTGCATTGATCCGTTATATAGTTTCTTCACCAGAAAATTAGAAAAAAGCGATAAATTTAGCAAAAAAAAAAAAAAGAGAATCTCCCCTTAAAAAATGTTAAACTTATAGTTTGAGTCAAAGTACTTTCGCCTTCTGATGCGGTATCCGTTTCCGCTGGAACGGAATTCGACGCAAAAAATCGAATTATGGAGAGAAGCTGTGACACGCGCTTGGCATGTGTTTACGCAATCCAGGGTCAACACTCGCAGTACATATCGTTTTAGATAAACAGCGATCCGTTTCTCTTCTCTCCTTCACTCTCTTTTATTGAACCACGAATACGTTTAAATGTACTCGATCGAAAACGCTGAGTCAATGAGAAAGAGGCGAAAAGAAAAAAGAAACATTATTCCATAAAAGTCGCGACGATGATGTACCGACATTTAACCGGAAAAAAAAAGAAACGATTGCCTCTGCCAATCGGGTTTTGTATTGCGCGTCTGTTTCGCGCCAGGATTAACGGAGTCGGCGACGAAGCGTGCGTGATACATTCGGGCCTGTTTTGTACACGTGATATGTATATAAACAACACGCGCTAATACGGCGCGGCGGTATGTATTACATTGCAAGGAAATAATTGCAAAACGATAGGCGGATATGTAGTACAAGATGCGTGCACGTGTGGGGCCTCGTCATTATCGCGACTGCTCTTTGAGTCGGTATGTTTTGTGCCGATGCAATATCTCAGGTTACTACCGCAAACGAACCCGGGTGTGGCTTACAATTAGTCACTAAACATCTGGATGCTTCCTCCCTATCTTACCTGCATCCGCCGGCTACAATGACTCGCGTGGCTTTGATCTCGAAATGCGAGATGCATTATAAATCAAATCGTTAGATTTATGATTTTTATATTCCTGATTTATATCATTTCTATTTGACTACCCGTTCATTATCATATTGTGTGAAAATTGTCAAACAGATTTTCATAAAATTTCGAAGAAATATAGTCTTGGAATTTTTTTTTTGATATTTTTTTTGGATAGTCTTGGATATTTTTCGACAGAATATTTTAGGAAGATAGCTTGATAGACTATGATATATTACGAACAAAGTTTATTTCTATCGCATTTTTTTTCTTTCTCAAAATTTGTACATGCTGTTTCACATTTCAATTATTTTACTGTTAAAAAATATTGATCTCATTAAAATGTAATTTAAAAATAAATAAAAAAATAAAAAAAGCGCAATTAAAACGGCAGTTAATAATAAGTGAGGAGCTTACCTAAATAACATCGCAAAGCGACGAATATGTTCCCTTCACGGTTTCAGCCTGGATGTCAAGCCACCTGTAAGATGTAATGATGTAACAATTAGAAATGAAACACGAAACTATACGAAACATATATTACAAGTTCGATTAAAGATGGAAACAAAAACGCACGGACAAAAAATGATATTTGCGTCTTTTTATTACGTCACCAGACGCAAAGTATGTTAACAAGTTTTTTTTCTTTATTATTAATATTATATGATTTAGTACTTTTGTATTTGTTTTAATAAATATGCTATATACTTTATATATAATAATTCAATATAATGTTTTTTTCTTATATATAACTTGTGCAATTATTTGTCTAACCTATTTCTTTAATATACCTCTCACATAGTTTCACCATCTCCAGTTTACTTAACCAACCGATTATTCCATTGGAATTAATCAATCGCATTTGTCATTAAAGCAAAATTAACAAATGCGATTGGTCAATTTCAATGGAATCGACCGGTTAAATTAACCGGAGTTGGTGAAACCGGCCCTAAGGATGAATATTTGACTCCAACTGTAAAGTGATTGTTCACTCGTAACAGTAGAGTGAAAGTTTCACTTTAAGAAAAGGTGAAAAATTCACTCTGATCGAGTGAATTATTTTATCTATAATGGAGTTAAACATTTACTCCAAACGAGTAAAACAATCACTTTACGGTTGGAGTCAAATACTCACCCTTATGAAAAGTGCAATGTCACTCCATTACGCGCGGCAGTATTATGACTATCGACCCGAGTGAATTTTAACTCCTTTTGAGTTAAATCTCACTCGAAAAAATTAGAGAGTAGGAGTGAGAGATGCTGCAAGAAAAATTGAATCGATTGTAAACACGTTGCCGATAGATCCGATCGGTCCTATAAAAACATGTTGCAGATTATCACGTCCACGACGGCAAATCTGCTATACGATTGATAAACGGCGGACGAAGGGTGGTTTGTGCGGTGATAAAATTCCGCCCCCCCCCCCGAGACATTGTGAAAATAGTGGACGCGTAATCTATAATAGGGTGGAACTAAATGCTGGGATTAAACATACCGGTTTGGCACGTGTCGCGTTAATGAATACCATGTTACACGTCGCTCGCCGCCCTCCACAGCCGTAAATGTAATCACGCGCGTAATTGAGGCGACACTTACGGATTTCCAATCGTGCGAATCATGCGAGCGAGCTCGATGTACACAACTCGAAACATTCAACGTAATCTATACTATTATTATAAAGCAACAGGGTTTGCATTTTTTTTGTTCGCTATGATCTCGGAAACCAATGGACCGAATTTTTACCAAACGTATATGAAATAGGGGTAGAATTTCCCGGGGAGTGCTATAGGGTGTATAGTTTTTCGTTACCGATTTTCTGGAAACCGGTTTTTCTAATTTCTTCAATTTTTCGGGAAATAATTGGCCGAATCTCAAAGAATTATAGATCAAGCAGGGGCAGAATTTTTCGGGGAGTGCTATAAACTGTATAATTTTTCGTTACCGATCTTTTTGGAAGCCGGTACGGAAATTTTTTCAATTTTTCGGGAATTTATTGACCGAATCTTAAAGAAGTAGTGGTAGAATTTTACGGGGAGTGCCATGATGTGTACAGTTTTTGTTACCGATCTTTTTGGAAACCGGTTTTTTTAATTTTTCCAATTTTTAGGGAAATAATTGATTGAATCTCAAAAAATTATACATGAAGAAGGAGTATAATTTCCCGGGGAGTGCTATAAAGTGTACTATTTTTTGTTACCGATCTTTTTGGAAACCGGTTCGGAATGACCGAATCTCAAAGAATTGTACATAAAGTAGGGGTTGAATTTCCCGGGGAGTGCCATAAAGTATATAATTTTTCGTTAGCGATCTTTTAAAAACCAGTTTTTTTAATTTTTTCAATTTTTCAGGAAATAATAAGGGGGGAGGGGGAGGGGGGAGAGAGGGAAAGAAAGAGAGACTATTTGCGTGTCTTAATACACATGTTCTCCGGGGCGAAGCCCGGCGAGGCATGCTAGTTTACAATAACAGCCGCATTATATGCACGTAATAATATTCTTTTTATTACTCACTAAATTATTTTTCTTTCTAATAAAAAAAAGAATGGGTTCTCCGAACTGCAATAGAATTTAGAATAAAAAATCTTTTGATAAGCTGCAGACGGACAAACGGAAGGTTATTCTTCGGTTAAACTTAAATCTTATTTAGCGAAATCCTGAAATAAAACGCAGTTACCGAGGTATATTTAACCTTTCAAAACACGCACCTTAATTAAATTGTATCGGGAAAAATTATTCCAGTTCTCACCAAGAAATATCGTCACCAAACGCGCTTATTACCGCACACTCCTATGTAATGTAATTTAAATGATTGCATTCACATTATAGCGAGTATAATGTCACGGCATTGATTCTTGAAAAAACGTTTGACGTGACCGTAGGTACTTGTTCAGGTCGGTTTACTTCTTCCTTCTTTGTTTTTTATTGGCTCCTGCCACTTTCCAGAGAGCAATATGGCCAAATTAGTCCACTGATTGTGTATGTTGCTTGAGAGGGGTGCTACTAGTATGCTGATATTGGCGGTATTGCCACTTGAGATGTCTGTCTTATGTAGAAGGGTATCGAGCGTTGGAGGAGGACAAAGAGTGGGGGAGATGAGAGGCTCAGGTCGGTTTACGATAGTTATGCAGATATATTTATTCTGTCCCGGGATAAATGATCCATAGACTATCTAAGATAACGTACAACTTGATTCTGGACATAAATATTTACAGTAGCAGCTAAATCTATAATAATGCGCGCAATGTTCAGACTTTGGATATTCGACTAACAGGAGAATAGAACCGCGCGACAATGCGCGGTTATCGATCGGCGCGGTCGCGGCGGCGATGGACCATATGTCTCGAGATGCCTTTCAATTTTATTCTTGTTTATTTTATGTAAATATTACGAAACAGAATCGTGAGAAACTTTCTAGGCGGCATCGTTTGCTTACTTAGTCCTTAATAACTAATTTCCCTCTAAAACGATGCAAAAGGTTATAATACGGTGAAAAAAAAATTATTTTTAAAAAATCGTAATTTGCATAAAATATCATTAAAACGAAATAACGTATACCAAAAGAGATATCTCAATATTTAGTTATCGATATGTTTAAAACTGCAACGATCAATTATGATAAATAGAAGTGATTAATTGTTAGGATAGAAAAAACCGAGTGGATAAGTAATACAAAAAAATATTTCCATGAATATATCTGATCCTTATTATCTACATGTTGTATATAAAGAAAAAATGTATGTTCAAGAAAAGCTATACGTAGAAACAAAAACAAACTTTATATCTTTGCATTTTATCCATTACGCAACTTGGCTAAAATTGTAAAAACTCTACTGCGATTTTTATCTGCTGTATTTCCTGGTACAGTAAATAATATTTTCGCCGTGCGTTCGCAGTGTCGTACGAAACTCGCAGATCGTTTAATAATTGTTCGAGTTTATGTAAACTCTATTATCTTTGTATCAGAGCGGTAATTCAGATAAACGCTATGACGATTATACAGCGAGAAGTTTAAGAATAAAAAAAAAAGAAAGTTTTACTTTACGCTACCGAATACTTTGCTAGAAGGAAAAAATTTACAGATACAGAAAAATTGAAACGAAATACATTTTACGCATCCATGTCAGTAATCTAAAAGAATAACACAGGATTTTCGTGGAGAGAATTGCTCCTTAGCCGCGTGGGAGACGACCACGTCAGTCGAAGATGCAGAAAACGCAAGGGAATTCACTATTCTGGCGCACACGGTGCATCAGATAAAAGAGCGAGAGAGAGAAAGAGAAAAAGAGAGAGAGAAAGAAAGGAAAAGAGAGAAAGACGAAGCCGGAATCCAGATATAGACTGGTTATGGGTAATAGTTTGGTAGGTTGTAGTGGTAGCGAGCGGCAGGACCGGTAGGTTTGGTTTACTTCAGGTTCGTTGCGGCCGGTTAGCTACTCTCTTCTTTTTCTTCTCTTCTGTCTTCTTCCTCATCTTTTTTTCTGCCGCCGCCGCCGCCGCCGCCATCATCTCCTTCTCGTTCATAATTTTCTCCCTCTATCTTTTTTTTGCGACGCTTCTTTTTAACGCCAAAGGGAAGATGTAACAAAGTGCATTCACAAAAGTGACCGCGCGTCGGTGCGTTCGCCGAGTGTGTTTGCGCCAATTGCGCCTGACACGGAATACTTTAATATTAGATACATTATATAAAGTGCGACTAATAACGCGATGAACCGCGGATTGCATTTCAGGTGAACGAATATAGCTCGTCATTCATATTTCTAAGAACGATCGGTCGCGTATCGCTGACGAATCGAGAGTAAAGGCGCTGCCGCCGCGCATTACTCGCCGAGTTTGTCATCGCTCATTCAGGTGGACATGTGTTAATCGGGGGACGACGGATCGCGGGATCGCCGATACAATCCCCGCGTGAACGTCAATTACGTCCAGCCGTTTCATCGATGTAACGAGAAACTCTATACTCGTCGGAATCTCCAGCGTCAAAGGCGCACGATATCCATTATTATTGTATTACGCCCATTGCGTAATCCCACGCGTTTAATGCTTTTTACGCGGGACATGCCTCGTACCCGCGAGAGTAAACCCGCGCATACGTCAGGAAGGGGCGGAGGGGGCTTGGGTCTCGAAGTGGCTCGGCTGATTTCGCAAGTGCTCGGATTCCGCTCGTTGCACTGGCAGACATGCTGGCAGCGGCGGGCCTTCACCGTGGTAGTGCGAATCAAATCGCGTGCGTGTATGTGTGTGTGTGTGTGTGTGTGTGTGTGTGTGTGTGTGTGTGTGAGAGAGAGAGAGAGAGAGAGAGAGAGAGAGAGAGAGAGAGAGAGAGAGAGAAAGAGCGCGCTCGCGCGCGTACTGGTCGCATTGGTCGCACTGGTCGCACAGCGGAGCGAAATCGTCCACCGTCCGGAAAACTGGTTCTAACGGAGTTTTATGCCGAACGAACGGTGGACCAGTTCTACCGCCGCGCGCCGTCAATGAAGCGCACTGTACATGTCACGCGAATGCATCGCGGCACCGCGCTCGAGAAGAGTTCTCGGGACACGCACCAGCCGTAAGCAGAGAGCCAGTCATTGGCCGGATAGCCAATCGCGTCACGGACTCTCTCTCTCTCTCTCTCTCTCTCTCTCTCAGAGAGCCAGAACTCCGAGATTTCGTACAACGCGCTACGTCTCATCCATATACCCGCAAATGCGTCTTTCTCAAGCGATAAAAATTATTTAAAAATGGAAAAAAAAAGAAAAAAAAACAATGTTTATCGCCAGAACTCTTCCTAAAACTCATGTAAAACTATAGACTTTTAAAATCTGACAAATACCGAAAACTTTCGCAGGACAAAGTGAGACGCTGCGTCAATCTGGCGTTAATTCAGTTTGCCCTGTCGCGTTTTCTGGCTTTAATGGCCAGAACTATTTATTTAAACTATCAGGAACTCTAGAACTATTGAAAAAAAAGCCAGAACTCTCAATGGTTTGTGAGTTTCCGTAAAATGAGTCGCCAGCTTCACACACACGTATACACGCGCCTCGGCTAATGTATGAGATTTTGCATCGCGCGTCGCTCCTCTCCGCGAGCCTCTTCGCGCGTATTTCCCTTCCACTCGTACCGCTCCCCTACCTTCCCCTCTCTCCCCTCCTCCCTCTCTCATTCTCGCTCTCTCACTCTTTCTTTCTATCGGACTCTCCTCATTGCAAAGTGCCGTAATATTCTCCTGCCGGAGTTATTTTCGTCGCGCTCATCCGACCAGCTCTCCCGAGGCGCAGGCGGCATTGCACGGGTTGCTCTCTGCGCATTGTCTAGAGGCCCCTCTTGTTCGCTTGCCGGATTGAGTAACTGGATTTTCAGGCTAGAAAGGCGATCGCAAAGCGATCTTTCGGGCTTTCTTCATTTCTCGCTTCCGTCGCCAATTTCATATGCACACCGTGAGCGAACAAAAACCCGAAAATAGACTTCTTTTAAGTAGATATTTATCAGACTCATGTAAATCGTTGAGACTTAACAGTGCCTTTTAGGATTTAATTTCGTAATAATTTAATATAAAAAAACTTGTACTCATTTTGGCAACATGCAATAATATATTATCGATACTAGAAGTGATATGATTTTAAGAAATTGTATTTTTTTTGTAAAACGGATAAAAATTTAACGAATCAATTTCGAGTTGGAGACAATCATGTTTATGTCACTTTCATCCACCAACATGTTGTGAATTGTGCTTATTTTTTTATGTCTCCGTTTTCATGTACGCACTTTATTTCTAGCTGCCTTTTTGCCCCGATTGATATCCAAGGCCATCCCTTTTTATTCAAGCAAAGAAGCAAAACATCCATTCATCCTCAACGAAGCGGTTAGATATCAGCATGACGCGTATTACGAGAAGTACGAATCGTATAACGCAATCTTTTGAAAGTTTCTTACAGCAAACTTACTTACAAAATCTATAATAAAATTAAGTGACAAACGGTGACCATCTCACGAAAGACGAAGATTATATAGCCTCCTCTGGGTTCCCGCCGCCACAAGGGATGGAGATATCATCATCCTAATTAATATGATCTACTGTATCAAAAGGGCGGGTGTGATATATCACACTTTTGATACAATAGATCATATTAATTAGAACGATTAGACGATATCTCCATCCTTTGTGGCGGGAACCCAGAGGAGGCTATATATAATCCTCGTCTTTCGTGAGATGGTCACCGTTTGTCACTTAATTTTATCATAGATTTTGTAAGTAAGTTTGCTGTAAGAAACTAAATTGCGAACTCATGTATGTTTATAATTGTGTTCTTCGTTAAATGCTGAAGATGGTCCAAATAAGGGACCGAAACGTTCGAACATTAAATACAGAATAAATATTCTTTCGCATTGTGAACCGCGGATGGCTTTTAATTAGCCCGTTTTCCTTCCGATTGGATTTCCAACAGAGCCTTACTTAACGAAGATGAAATAAATTTAAACATTATACCGTAGCAGAAATTCATAATTTTTATACGCACACAGTGCAAAAGGATATAAGCTCTATAATTTATAAACTAAATTATAAACTTAAATCGTAAATATTTAACTTCAGTAACTTTTCTCAATTGTACTCTATATATGTGTACACGACACCTACATCTGGTATATTCAGAAGTCGCTCCGCTTTGCAGAGAGACGAGAGGAGTTAAAACACATCTTTAGCTCTTTAATCGTGGCCTGAATGAAAGGAAGAACATCATGATCAGTCGAGACACAACCTTATTCGTAATTATGCTCACGGTAAGTACATCGTCGTCAAGTGTGCGTGAGTGGCACTCGTTACTTAATTCTTATATGGCATTCTCATCAGTCATTATTCAATCACCCTTACGATTACGCATTGCGGTAACTTTGAACCTACAAATTATCGTGCAAGGTGCAAAAGTGCTTCTTTTTTACGTGTTTCTTTATTCGCAAAATGTGGCGAGTTTATTCGTCCAATTCCTATATAATTGGAAAGGTTTGTTCATCACCCATATCACGCATTAATTTATTCGATGGCAACATAGAAAAATTATGCAAATAAAATCTCATTCGAACTCTTTTTTCAGCGGATTATTTGTTTCTTCGAAAACGTTAAGTGCGTGGTAAAATTTTCGACATTTGTACGATCTTAATCGTTCCGACGGGGCGCACTCGCAACGGATGGCCGGAACAGTAGATAGATGCAAATAAGACCAATCCATTGACCGATCAAAAGATCCCATTTTGATCCCGTCACAAGTAATGTAATAAAATGGGATGTGTTGATTGGTTGACTTCTGATGACGTGCTCAGTGGAAACTCAGTCTTATTTGCATCTATATACTGTTGCAAATGAGACTGAGTTTTCACTGAGCATGTCATCAGAAGTTAACCAATCAACACATCCCATTTTATTACATTACTTGTGACGGGATCAAAATGGGATGTTTTGATCGGTCAATAGATTGGTCTTATTTGCATCTATCTACTGTTCCGGCCATCCGTTACGAATGCGCCCCGTCGGAACAATTAAGATCGTACAAATGTCGAAAATTTTACCACGCACTTAACGTTTTCGAATAATACGCTGAAAAAAGAGTTTGAATGAGATTTTATTTGCATAATTTTTCTATGTTGCCATCGAATAAATTAATGCGTGTTATGGGTGATGAACAAACCTTTCCAGTTATATAAGAATTGGGCAAATAACTCGCCACATTTTGCGAATAAAGAAACGCGTAAAAAAGAAGCACTTTTGCACCTTGCACGATAATTTGTAGGTTCAAAGTCACCGCAATGCGTAATCGTAAGGGCGGTTGAATAATGACTGATGAGAATGCCATATAAGAATTAAGTAACGAGTGCCACTCACGCACACTTGACGACGATGTACTTACCGTAAGCATGATTACGAATACGATTGTGTCTCGGCTCATGATGATCCTTTCATTCCAAGTCCCAAACCGTTGTTTCGGCACGCGTGCACGTAGCGGCGCAAACACGCGTGCCGTTGCGATGTCGTATGCGTATCGCGGAAATATCGAACGCGAATATACTAACGCTTGATTGTCTCGTAATGCGCAACGTACGATACCGTTTAACAGTGACAAAATCTTATTCCTTTTCTTTCCTCCTTTTTTCCGTAGCACATTTGAAAATGCCTCGCTACTGATATACTTTAGCACCCCGCGACGCGGTTAAGGGAATAAAAACATATTTGTCCATTCCACATACGTGCGCTACGTTCCGTGAATAAATTTCGTCTTCAAAGCTGGCGCCCGCCTTTCAACGCGCAGTCCAAGCATTCCAACATGTGCGCGTACATAATACTAAAAAAAGAGGGAAAAAATCACTTCTACGAATTCTTTCGGCTGTCCACGCAAATCTGCGTATCCATTCCATTCGGGTAACGCGCGTACTTAAAAAATCGATTAACGTTACGCGCTAAACAAATTAAAACCCCTTCACAATTGTATGCTCGCAGTAATATTGTAGTAACATATTATAATCACGCGTAATTTGTGATCGCTTTATTAAATTCCGACAAACGGTATACGGTAATCCCGATATACGGTAATCGAAGCAAATATACTTATCCTGCATACCGCAGGACAAGTATATATGCGGATATTGACAGGTTAATGTTACTGTATGCACACGATTTAATCCGCCTCACGCAAATATTTGTGTATTAATTAAGGGTCGGAATATGTTCGCTAAATTTCTCCGATACTTCGGGTGCCGAATGCATTAATATACGCCGGATGCATTCATACTTGCAATGATATGCAACCCCACGCATATGCAAATATTTAATTTTTCACTGAAGTAGAAATTCATGAAAAAGAGAGAAATTGTAATAATCTTTCTTTTCCTGCGAAATTTCTTTTATTTCTAAGTCCAAAACGCGTGATTTTATTCCGACTGCACGTTGACTGGGAGAAACGGATCTAGAGAGCTTAAGCACGGAGTAGCGTAATTCGACTCTGAATGAGCACACCAGCGCAGCGGATTCCAACTTCGTTGGTGGCTGGGAACACAGGTTAATCGGGTAATTTCAACGTTCGAGCTACGCATGCGGTTAATTATGGCCGTTAACCACTTAACTTGATTGATTAATTAGAAAGCACGTTTTTTTTCTCGGCCGTGCGTCACGCTCGGTGAGATTGATCGCCGGTTGCGCTGTTTTCGTCTCCGCATGACTGATTACATTGTGTATGAGCGATTATATTGTTTACGTGAATCTTATTTATACTAAAATCTTAGAAGTTGCACTAATTTCTTCGTGATTCAAAAATCACCTCGCAACTTGAACATCGCCAACATTCAATCAATAAAATAATTTCTCATACATTTATGCTGTGCATATTTGAATTGAATGAATCTTTGTCTATGTCTTCATTTCAAACGAAATCAAAAAGATTTGAATACGCGTCTTAACTGGCCTTATATTTAAGTTTATATTATATCCAAGAAATCTTTGTGTGTGGCCGTTATACTGTCGCGAAGTGTTACGAAAGACATGGAATACTTATCACGACTGAATTTCACACCTCTCTAAAGCACGTATCCTCCTCTCGTTTATGTTGTTTTTCACGCTGTCACATTTCGCATCATGCCGAAATCGCTGACGAGGAACGTCATCGCGGCGTGTGCAAATAAAGTACGAATACGAGACAGGTATTTATCAAATATAAAACAACAATCAGTGGCGATCCGATGATCTGGTAAAACAACCCTCCGGCACAATATGTCGGTACATTCCCCTCTCGAGACCAGTTCGTTCATCCGTGAACGAGTGCCTGGGGTGATTTTTACATCCCGGTATCGAAAAATGAAAGCTCGCGTTGCAGTCCATTTAACGCGTGCCACTTTCGTTTTTAACCCTCGACAGACTCACTGGGGTGTTACGGGACTCCACGCGAAATTCAAATTGAGCCCCTGCCTTAGGAAGGTTAGTTTTCATACCGAGTACCGAGACCCTAACCACAATTCAGTTTAGTCATCCGGCAATCGACCTCTGTGATTCAGCGAGTGCGTTAGATCCGTGCAGCAGCTGTGACCGAAAAAGAAAATCGTTTGGAGTATCGTGACACCCGAGGTGACACCCCAGTGAGTCATTCACGTATAAGAAAAATAAGTGAGTCTGTCTAGGGTTAATATCCTTTTAGTTTCTGTTTACGTTTTAAAAAATGTTGAGCAAATCTATATTATCCTTAAATACTAATAAATTATAAAACAATCAAAAATATATGCAATGTGTAATTGATAACAGTGACTTTTAATTGGGGTGTAGAAGTCATTCCAGGTGATCACTATTTATGCAAAACAAATTAGGCGCCCGTTCACGGCGCCTAAAAATAGTGTGCAACAGAAAACTATTGTCTGACTGATGCCGTGGCTGGCGGAGAATATTTATCGTAGCAACCTTTGATCCGCGTCGCGAGCGCAAAATTGATTTCCTCGACTCGCGTTCGTTTTCTCGATACGCCGGAATTTTCATCCTGCCTGGGAATTATGAACGGGACCGTTTCTAGGAAGAAAATTCGCGAATTTTGATAAATCTCACTGTCGGAATGATTCGCGTTAGCCAGATAATTTGAACGCGCGAAAGATGGAATAATCTAGGAATAGTTTAGACCGAACGCGTGAGAGTATTATCATAAACGCGATAGTATATACAGTCTTAAAATGCAACGCATTAAATGATGCGACTAAAGTCTCAACGTATTGATCGTCGGTCGCGCTGTTTTCGACTGCGTATATACGACTGATTACATTGTGTATGAGCGATTATATTGTTTACGCGCGGATCTTATTTACAATAAAATCTTGGAAGTTGTCAATTTCTTCGTGATTAAAAAAAATCGCCTCGCAACTTGTGAACATCGCTAATATTCAATCAATAAAATCCGCGCGAATAGCGAGGATGGTGCTGGAAAAATGGGAGAATAAACAGACGCGCGCGTTTATAATCGGTAGTCGGGCGGGGACACAATACGCGACGTTTATCGCACAGCGCGTATTAATGAATTTGTTTTCAAGCGCGACACTCGCCGGACATCGTCGGGCGATTCGACCCTTTCATTAATTTTTTTTGTTTATTTTTTTCCCTCCTTTTTGCGACGTTTGTCACGCGTGCAGGAATTTATTAACATACACGGAAAAATTTATGCACGGTCGTTTCATCGACGATGTGAAACGACCGTGCATAAGCAGTTAGCAGTTGCCCGCTGCCGTTGCCGCGTTCGCGAGAGAAACATACGGACGTTAATAAAGTTTAGCGGTGATCCCTTTCCCGCTGCCCCTCGTTACGAAAAACGAGACTGTGTGATTCACACACGGAGATCAGCATAACAAACCTGTATGTGTGTGCCCGGCCGTGACCACGTGTGAGCTTCTGAGAAATATCGATCCTCGGCGAATTTGCCCTCGGCGCGGTGGACAACAAAGAGCACGATGGTATCTGTACTTCGAAACGTAAGCGAGGGAGAGAAGCAACACGCGCTTCACATATACATTATACACAATGATTCTAGACACTTCGCAAAGCGCGAGATATCGCTCCGCGCGAAACGTCGAACGTACAAAAGATTTGTGTAAATGGAATCGTATGTCGAGAGTGTCTGAAAACACCCGCATCCACTATCCTTATATTCGGATACTCCGATACTCGTTAGGCTACAGATTTTTTTTTAGGTCGTTTTTATACCATTCTTGCGCGCTCGTTTTTCGGGCTATTATTCATTATTCTACACATCTACACACTAATTGTAAGTACGAGGAAATCACGTTGCGAGCTAAAAATTGGGATAAAAAAATAGCCCGAACTCGGAGACAGCTTATATTTGTAAACAATCAAAGTTAGCTGTGTAAAGAGATGAGAGAATATATGTAAAAATATATGTGTGAGATATGACAGGCATTAAAATAAAGTTCAAGTGCATCTTCATTTTTCGTACGACCGTCATTGTAACTTTTAATCAAGAACGATTAGTTCGATTGAGCAACAAAGTACCATTCAATCGGACGGAACGTTGACCGTGTTCTCAATACCTAATTTTTGCAACTAAACAGATGGCCCGGATTACTTCTCATAAGCTTCAGCATCGCACATGAATCACGCGATTAGACAATGAGCCTCCGCCGCGTCGCGCCGCGCCCGCGGGCGCGGATATATTGAACGTGATAATCTCTCTCTCTTTCCGACATCCCGTACAACAAACTTTAAATTGAGCTTATTCTACTGACACAGAGAGAATTTTTCGTTAGATTTTACCGTTAAATTCACTACAAACTTAGGACAACTTGGCAACCAAGGAATTTTTGAAATATACAAAAGACATTTTACAAACAACGTGATAAAAATTACCAAGCAGATTGGTAATTTTTAAAAAGTTATTGAAATTTCCTAGATATATTTTAGTAAAATTAATCAAACATATTTTATATTTTAATGTAATAGATATATTAATATTTTTTATTATGGTAGATAAATTAGAATAGCTCGTATAAAATTCTTCGTAGTAACATGTTGTTCCACAACCACCATAATTTCAGGGTAAATTCTAAGAAAATATTCTCTCCGTGCGGAAGCTTATATTTCGACATCTAATTATTTTAATACAGGTTAACATCGGGTTAACAAGACTATAATAAGAGGTTGAAGAAAAAGCAATTTGATACGCAGATGACATTCATAGCGTCCAGTGAAATTGAATGCTTAAAAAACAAAAGTGCTTAGTTAACGTGAATCTAAGGAATTTACTTATCTCGATACTAGAATAGAATTCCTGATTGTGGTTACAAATGTAACTCGCTAATTTTTATTCAGCGCACGCTGCGCGTAAATAAATTATCTTATTGTCGTGCTTCAATATTACGCGTTGTTAGGCTGTATTCAAAACTTTTGGCGAAGTATAAATAGGACCGCCTGGGTTCGTCCGCCTGGGCGTTTGCTTGCCCTTGTCTCCCTTTCCCTTTCTCTCACAAATCATTACTCTATTCACTATGTAATCCGTTGGGTTTTGTCAACACACCGTGCCTGTGGTTTGGCGTCGAACAAAATCGATATGCGAGAAGTACAATAGTAAGAAAAAAATGTTTGCCGATGCAGATAAAAATCAAGCATTTTCGACGAAGTACGCAACAAAAAATGCGAAGTGTTGATATGTTAAGAAGTCGCTTGACACACCTTTTAAATGTCAAAATAAAAATATGATAAGATAACCCCTTGTTTGTATGTAACAAATAGAAACAAGTGATCTACATTATAAATGTATAATGCAAAATTATCTACATATATATATGGATATATAAACGATTCTAAGTTTATAATATTCAACACAGATGACTTGCTTCAATTTATCGCTCACATACATTTATCTCGACATAACAGAATAAAATCAATGCTATTTAAACGCTAAGAAAAAACTGAGGAAGTAGCTTTTTTTTTATTGTAAATTGCACGTGTGTAAAAATTATATGTGATTAAAATACCTCGATACCATATACAATTACAACAGCAATTAAAAAAGTAATAATGTTGTTTCCCTAGTTTTTTCTTAGCATTTAAATAGTTGGCTATTTTTATTCTCTTACATTGAGTCGAGTTTTTTTTTTCAGAAGCGGCGTTTTTGCCAACATCAATGTCACGCGGCAGCCTGCACAGTTGACACGTGCGTATCTATCTCCGTCCTTTTCATTTGGCTTATTGTTAGATATGATGCTATTCAATTTATGCGAATTAAAGGAAAGATCTAAAATAGGAAAAATTTTACATGGTCCGCGCGTTAAGGCCTTCACACATAAAATCGCGTAAGAACGTAAAACGTAAGCGTAAGAAAATCGACCAATCCCAATCAAGTATTGCGCTGTCCGTAACTCCAGTAGGGGAAAATACTTGATTGGGATTGATTGATTTTCTTACGCTTACGTTTTACGTCCTTACGGCATTTTATGTGTGAAGGCCTTTAGCAGTCCCAAATGTTTACGTAAGTGCTCCGGTCTCCGGTGCCAAGCCTCGGTTTATTATATCGCGCGGCTCTCCGCGATATTATCGTAACGTTACGGAAGCACGTGCAAGCGTTAGAATAAATAAACAATGTAGCTCGTAGCACGCGTACTCGCGTCCCCTCCCCACCCCGTCGGTGCTCGTTCACAGAGTTAAATACGAATATTGTAGCCCACCCACGCGATAACGTCGCGATATTTGTGTGTCTTAAACCGCGCCAGAAGCGGATGTCGCTAAGTAACGTTAAATAACGGCCGGAGCCCCGCGAACGCTCTCGCGGAAGATTTCGGTGTTTATTTCCCGTTTCTCTTCCCGCAATGGCCCCAATTAAAAGAATCTCGCGCGATAAGATAAATCGAGTATACGCGTTTTCGATATTGAAATAGGAGCGGTCCGCGCCGTTTATCGTTTCGCGCGAGTCGTGCGAAGCGGGTCGAAAAACCGCCTATCGCGGCGAGAATTTTACCGGCGCGTCGCGCCGCACCACACCGCGCCGCGCCATGCCGCGCTGCGCCACGCCGAGCCGGGAGGTGGGCGGGTGCGGAGATCCGTTCTCGGCGCGGGACGTTCGCTCGCCAGATTGTCGAATTAGGTATCCGACGAAACGGCATTGATCGCGACATCGTGCCGGCGCACAGTGGGGCGAATCTATCAAAAACCGGATATTGGACGAAAAAATGAAAAACGTATAATTCAAATTTTGACGAGATTTTATGTTAATATATATCCTAAACTATAAATAAATGTACTTATAATTGATTTTATTCTTTGTTATTTCCTCAAAATGATCTGATAAAGTATAACATTTTCGTGAATACTGAAATTCTAGTAATTCGATAGGTTACTTTCTAAAGTCTCCGCCGAAAGTATAACTGCGAATATGAGTTAAATGCCTATCAGAACTTATTTATTAGGGTTCAAAAAACATATTTATTTTAGTTTTATGTTATTTGAGTACTATTATATATTAATAAATATTCACGACATATTCGACTATTAAAATTTTCTTACTTCAATATTCAAACAGGAAGAAAGTTTGTGGATTAGAATGGATTAAGGTTTGCTCTGCGCCATTTGATAGGGCAAAGTGTCTAGTTTTTGACCATATATGATCATTCATCCCCTTTCGTCCCTCTTTTTGAGATAATTGACCTCAAAGTTCACTCGACATGGTCGAACGTCGTCCATGAATAACTCAATGGACGACGTTCAATCATGTCGAGTGAATATGGATGTCTATTTTCTCATAAAAGAAAAACGAAGGGGGATATATAATTTGTTTAATTATTGCTATTTTATAACGATTAATTTTATCCATATTTTACAACAATTAATTACATTAATTAATATAATAGCAATATGATAAATATTATTGGATAAATGTATTTGGAGTACTGCGCATTCTGTAAATCCATGGGCCAATAAGATTGCTCTACGTTAAATTATTTGTTCTCCTCGAAGGGGGTGGGGAGGGAAGGGGAAGGAGGAAGGGAGGGGAGGAGGAGGAAATAAAAACAGCGGAGATAAGAACTTTTCGTCAGTTTTTCTCGATCAGTAGTTGATTAAAGACTTTTTGATTTTGAAAGTTTTGATCGTTTTTGTCGAAGTTTTTGTCGTTGCTTTATACAATTCACTTTGCGTCCTTTTCAGGATACAGTGAAAAATATATAGAATATATAAAATATATAGAAGATTATACTTTAACACGCTCGCAAAATGGAAAATTTCCGAACAAATCGTCAACTTTTTAATTGTATGCGTGCAAATAATCTTGATTTATTAAATTATGAGGCTTTAATAAGCCACATAATATCATGTATTGATACTGAATTACCCAAAATCGCGTTGGAAGCATTGAAACGAAAAATCATAAATTTCACGAAGAATTTAAAGTCAAAATGGATAGCTAGCCATTACGATTACAACAGATTTATTGCAAAGCATGAAAGTTGGTTAAATTGTGAATTTTCTTTTCCGAACGAAGTACTGAATTGAATTTCTACTTCTTCACGTACGCGTATGCCTCTTAATAGATCAAAGAGTTTCGTAGAATGTTCCAAACGACATAAAAGAAAGAGAACTGAGGAAGTACGGAATAATCCGGAAATGACTGATTTTATTGTTCGGAAAAAGTTAAAATCCGATAACGCGCTATTTATATATAATTTTATCCAGAGACATCCCGAATATGTCAAAAAGATTAGACAATTCTGTACGATTTTCTTTAAAACTACTGGACGGATTTAAATGCGGTTTTCACTGTCCTATAGAGCAATTCTCCAGGAAGGTTTTAGTACATAAAATATCGCGCTAGAACATCAGGGTACGGAGCAGTAAGGAAATATGCGATAATAATTATTTATATTAATTTAATAAAGCACTAAAAAGGTATAAAATAAAAAAATTTTTTTTAAAATAGAACCGATTTTTCAAAAAAAACTAAAAAGTATTTAAAAAATTAAAAAATCATTTATGCGCTTTATGAAAAATTGTTAATTAAATAATTTTGATTTCATACACTAAATGTATAATAATCGTACATTATTTATGTCAAGTTTCAAGTCATTTCATTGAAAAATGTAGAAGTTATAAGCAAATGACCGAAAAATGAGGCGTTCGCCCCACTGTGCGGCGTGTCGACGCGATCGAGGAGCACGCCGAGCGACGCACGTGGGGGAACATTTCTCGCGAGAATTTCCGCATATCGCCGACTGGCGGTCGTACAATCGACGACAATCTTTAGCGCTCGCGCGCGCTCCAGGACGCGAAGAGCTTTTCTCTCTCTCTCTCTCTCTCTCTCTCTCTCTCTCTCTCTCTCTCTCTCTCTCTCTCTCTCTCTCTTAACTCGCCTTAACTCACATTTTTAACTTTTGCTTCACCCACGGGGTCTTTCCTGAGGTCTGGAAGTCGGCCATTGTCTGTCCCGTCCCTAAAGTTAGAAGTCCTGCCGTGCTAAATGATTTCAGGCCAATCTCTATCTTGTGTGCTACCTCGAAGGTCCTCGAGCGCATCGCGGCAGACCAGATTATGAGATACTTAGAGGAACACAACCTTCTCGACCCTTTTCAGTCTGCTTACAGAAAGGATTTTTCCACGCAGACGGCGCTCATAAGGGTCTTGGACGAGGTCAGGCTGGCTACTGATAAGAGGAGGATCACTATAGCCGTATTTTTTGACTTTTCTAAGGCCTTTGACAATGTCTGTCACGACATCTTGATTGACAAGGCCAGGAATCTGGGCTTTGCTTGCTCTACTCTGCGTTGGCTTTGTTCCTATTTAACCAATAGAAAACAGGCGGTACGCGACCCGTCCACTGGGATGCCGTCGACTGAGAGAACTGTTCGAAAGGGTGTACCACAGGGTTCTGTTCTCGGACCGATTCTCTTTCTCCTCTACCTGGTGGATTTCGGAAATGTCCTACAGCACTGCAAGTACAATTTTTACGCGGATGATCTTATGATCTATCTGCATGCTGAGCCAGTGTTTCTTTTGGACGCTATCAAGAGGATAAATGAGGATATAGAGAGGATTGTGCAGTGGGCTGTCGATAACAAGCTGACGATCAACCCTGGAAAGACAAAGGCAATGATCTTGGGAACACTGCGCTTTGTAAGGAACGTCGATCTGGACTCTGTGCCTCAGGTTCGAGTCGGGGAATCCGCGATTCCTTTCTCGGACTCGGTGGAGTACTTGGGTGTGACAATCAATAGCACTCTCTCATGGGAAAAACAGGCGACTAAAACGATCTCCAAAGTGAATTCGGCTCTCTACCAGCTTAAACTTTGCAGGCAACTTCTCCCAGTTCCTCTTCGTGTGAAGCTTGTCTCTGCCTTAATGCTTCCTCATTTTGACTACTGCTGCACAGTTCTCACTAACATCACAGGCCAGCATAACCTGCGCCTGCAGAGAGCCCTGAACAGATGTGTGCGCTTTATCTTCAACCTCAAGCGCGACGAACACATCACTCCGTATCTTGTCAGATTGGGCTGGCTCAAGATCGATCTTAGGCGGTCATATTTGGTGGGAAGTCTGACATTCTCTGTACTCAGGAAGGAAAAGCCGCAAGTTATCTTCAGCAATTTTACTTTTAGGCATGAAAACATGCAGCGGAATACTAGATCTCCAACCGATATCCTTAACCTTCCGCTCTGCCGTACTGAATTCTTTAAGCAATCTTTTTGTTTCTCTGCTGCCGAGCTGTGGAATTCTCTCCCTTCCGACATTCGCAACACGACGTGTATCGGCTTTTTTAAGGCGAAATTATATAAATTTCTGTTCTCATCTTTAAGCGCATGAGATTTCTGTCGGTAGACCTAAGCGTATCTTGAGATTATTGTGTAAACTATTTTTTGCCCTACGGCTCTTGTAAATCATTTTTTAGCTATTAGTATCTGTATTTTCTTTACTTACTTTACTCTTGTATCTTCCATTGTAGTTACTTTTTTTTATTTTTTTGTTATATATGAATGCACGAATGTTTATTTTATTTGACACTCTTTGTAATTTGGTCTCGACGCTTTAGGGGACGTAGTCCCAGAGCGTCTAATAAATGATGATTCTGATTCTGATTCTGATTCTGATTCTCTCTCTCTCTCTCGCGTTTGTACAATACGCAGCGGCTGATTCTCCGCGCGCCGCTTCGGAGAAGCGTCTTTGGACTCGCGTGATCCGACGAGAAAGAGAAGGCGCAGTACGACCAGTACGAGGAGCTCGAGCGCGAGAGAGAGCAAAGCGGCGGGGGAAAAAGACAGGGGGGGGGGAACGGGTGGCTCGCGCGATATTTCCTTACCTGTGATGCGTGGCTGCGTCCAGCATGGTAATCCGGTCCCGCGTGGATGAACGGGGTGGCCGGGAAGAGGGACTCACTTCAACATCCCCGGTCAGATTCCCGTGAGAAGGGCCCAGGAACTTCCGGACCGGCCGGTCTCTTCCCGTCTCCGGGGGGGGGGGGGGGGGGGGAGCCTCGCAGAGCCTCGAAGCCGCGAAGCCAGCCAAACTTCTGCGGTGGTGGCGATAAGACGAAGACGGAAAAACGGTAATCACATCATTACATAGCCCACAAGAAGGATTTGACGTTTGACGACACACTCGCGCGGGCGCACGCACAAACAGACGAGGTGAATGGACGCTCCGGTCTAGCGCGAAAAGATAAAAGGAGAGGGTCGAAGGGCCCAAAGGTCAAGGGAAAAGAGAGCGCGAATGCACCTTTTCCGTTTTCTAGCTTCCGCGCCTGCGCACCGCAGGCACCTCTCGATGGCTTCGGGAAAACGCGAAGTGCCAGGCGAAACTGATTTGACTGATCGCGGTGGATGGACGAACGATATAACGAACAATACGCCGATAATCACTGCCTTGTTTCCTCCCTGGCGTTAGGTTCAACTTAGAATTTTCCGTAGCTGTAGCGCGCGCGCGCGCGCACTTTCTTTCTTCCTTCCTCGTCACGATTTCGCTCGATTCGCACTCGATCTATGGATCACTCGCGCGCGATACGACCATACGTAAGAAAAGGCCGCAACATACTGAGAAAACACATGATTCCGACCGTCCGACGGGCGACGGGGCCTACTGCCATTAATACCAATGCTCGCTGCTAGGGGGCACCACTTGCGACGGTGCCGCCACGTAGTCGACCCGCCGCTGCGTCCGCTCCGGCGCTCTCGCTCTAAAACCGTTGTATTCGACATTTTTTTTCGCCGAACCTGGCAGTCGAATTGCAGCGAAAAAAATTCCGCCGTTAAAGCACTCACTCCAGTACTTTCACACCAAATTTCAAGTAAAAATATGAAATAATTTAGCTGTAATCATTAATTATGTAAAAGTCAATTATCTCGGCTTCTATTGGTCGTATCGGGACGTTTTTTTTTTGAAATTCATAATTTTTTAAGCGCAAACCAATGGTGCTATTTGCATTACTGTACGCCAATAAATAACGCCGATATTTAATATGCGAAATTTAAATTGTTTAAAATAATAGTCAAATTTTAGAAAAAAAAATGTTTTTATTTTAAATTCATAAAGTAGACATCGTTACCTTTCATTTCCGATAAAGTGCATCAAAATAAGTTCACCCGTTCAGACGTGAGAGCTAAGCGTCTGATTTGCATAAATAATTTGTTAATAGGCAGCCATATAAAAATTGGAGGCGAGCCTTGTGCACACTTGTTCAGCATACTGAAAGGTATCATTGAGTGAATGTCCGCTTAAATATGATAATTTTTAACCCAGTTTTCGGGAACCTGTAAAAATGGCCCTTTTTTCGCGTATTTTTTGCAATTTTGCAATTAAAAAAATTTTTTAAATTTTTTTTAAGGCTTATTCTTATAGGAAATTTCCTTCCGAACAATTTTCCTCTCTTCAAGTTTTGTCGTTTGACCAACACAGAAGGAGTTATTTAAAGAAAACTATACAGAAACGCGTTTTTAAATATATTTTACAATAAAAAAGGCGAAGCGAGCCGAGTTGATTCTAGAGACTTTACACGCTTGTTACGGGATATCATAAGAATCGATTAAAAAAAATTCCAGCTTTGCGCCGTGAACTTCAATATTCTTATTTTTTAATAGCCTTGACTCCCGGATTAGAGATTAAACAGTGCAAGATGCACTTGGGAGTCTCGTGTATAATTCTCGAAGAGAAGAGATGCCACACGTGCCCAAGAGAAAGCCGAACCAATAAATCACGATGCTAGGTCCTCGCACGTACACGAAACAGACTGTAATATTAGACGAACATCTGAAACGAGATAAAAAGTTTCCTACATTCCTCGAAATAATGCAAGTTTGTGACAAAAATTCTCTTTTACTTTTAACTCGCTCGTTAAATACGAGAGAGAGAGAGAGAGAGAGAGAGAGAGAGAGAGAGAGAGAGAGAGAGAGAGAGAGAGAGAGAGAGAGAGAGAGAGAGAGAGAGAGAGAGAGAGAGAGAGAGAGAGAGAGAGATTGATTGATTGATTGATTGATTGGTTTATTTTATGCCATAGTCAATGACTTTAGGCAAGTAATGCATTACAAAGGTAGAACAATCGGAAAAAAAACAAAAAGTTGTAAATAAGAACAGAAGTAATACATCTACATAAGAGGAACAGTAAAAATAGTATAATATAAAAGCGACAGATGTGCATTAAGCAGCAACCAGCAGTGGAACTGCAACCTAAGCTGAGGAATCGGTAGAGTGAAGAAAAGGATTGAAGCACACCTCCAATAGTACGCAAAAGATGCACAGAGCAATGGAAAAAGTCTCAGATTCAACTCGCAAGAAACGCAAGAACAATTAATGAACACTAAAAGTAACTTAAACTAATCGGCGTATAAGCGATAGGTTGACACTCTCAATCAGATCATGCATAAGGCAGAGACTAATATAAGGCTCTAGATAGAGTTACGCTCAAGCGAGAAAAAATAGTCGTATAGCTTACCCTTAAAAACGGCGACAGACGTTGCTGAAACAACATCATAAGGAAGCGAGTTCCAAAAGTAGATGCCCGCGAGATGAAAGGACCTGCGATAGGTTTCAGTTCTGTGATTTGGAACATGAAAAGAGTGCGGTAGCGCCAGTCGTGACGATCGCCTGACTGAGGGGTCGTGATCAACGAAGATTTCAGAGAGATAACTAGGAGATAAGTCATGGGACACCTTAAACATTTCGATACCAAGAAAGTAAAGACGGCGGTATTTGACCGATAACCACCCCAATCAATGCCGGTAAGGTGTGATGCGTTCGTCACGCCTTAAATTGAAAATGAAACGAATAGCACAATTTAAGAGCCTCTGAAGCCTGGTATTTAGTTCCTCGGTCACGTCGTTGTATACAAGAGAGCAGTAGTCCAACAAAGGCAAAATCAAGGTGGTCACAAGTTTAACACGTAGATTAATTGATAATGAATTCTTGTGAAATTTCAGTTTGTGCAGTGTAAAGTGTACCCTTCTTGAAATGTGTGAAACGTGACCCTCCCAAGAAAGGTCGGAGCGCATGATGACCCCGAGGTTTCGAGTCTCCGTAACAAATGGGATGGAGGTACCGCCAACTGAAACGAGAGGTAGGTCATTTAAATTTAAGTGTCTAACGTGACTCCTGCTGCCAAAAATCAAGACTTTTGATTTCTTAAGATTGAGAGTCAATCCGTTGGTTGCAGCAAATTGTGAGATGACACCCACGTCATGTGCGACGAGGTGTAAAGCAACGCTCAGTTGACTAAGGGGACTTCTGCGATAGATCTGTGTATCATCGGCAAATATAATGCGCTCAGTATATCTCAAGAAGGCACCAATGTCGTTAATAAATAAAGAGAAAAGGAGAGGACCTAGGACGGATTCTTGTGGAACACCTGAAGTGACAGACAGCCAGTCAGAGAACACGCCCTCCAAATCAACGACAGCCTGACATCGACCAGTTAGATACGAAAAAATTAACTTGAGGGCCGAATCAGAAAACCCTAGTTGTCTGAGTTTGGTCAACAGTAGAAAATGACTGACCGTGTCAAAGGCTTTGCTGAAGTCGAAGAGGACGAGAATCAACACCTCACCCACGTCGACGCCATATGGCGCGCAGGCGCGCGAGCCGCCGCTGCGTCCGCCAAGCTCGCTTAATTAACAATTACTTTTCTCTGCAACAAAAGCACGTATCCAAACGATTTTTTTTTAATCTGCTTGAAATTTTCCGAATTTTATGATTATCACATTATAAATATCATATTCTCAGTATTAACGGAGATAAACAAGATATATTAGAAAAAATACGATGATGAAGAAATGTTAGATGAAGATTGTGAAATTAACCTAGATCTTGCACATACCGAGGGGCAATTATTTTCTCAAGCAGAAGACGAATGTGATGCTGTATTGCACGTTGACATGATTGACGATGATACTTATAATACCGATACCGACTCAAACTTAGAACCACCTTTATCGAAAAAAAAGAAATCTAATGAATAGATGTAAAAACGTAAATAAATAAACAAATTTTTAACAAACATTGAAAAAATTGTATTTTATCCTACCACTCTTTACACACACAAAATTGCTAATATAATTTTTTACTTATAAAAACGACTTTTCTTTAATATATAATAGTTTATCACTATTAGTTACGAAAGTATATCCTCTTTTTAATGAAATAATCATAAAGATCAGGAAAATTCACGAAAATGAAATAAAATAAGTGTATAGACAACCTATTTTCTATCTGTATTGACAATATATAATATACAATACAGTATAAAATATCACAAAAATAATTTGTTAATAATTAATACGTATTTTTCCTAATATATCTTGTTTATCTCCGTTAATACTGAAAATATAACATTTATAATGTGATAATCATAAAATTCGGAAAATTTCAAGCAGATTAAAAAAAAATCGTTTGGATACGTGCTTTTGTTGCAGAGAAAAGTAATTGTTAATTAAGCGAGCTTGGCGGACGCAGCGGCGGCTCGCGCGCCTGCGCGCCACGCAGTCGACCCGCCGCTGCGTCCGCTCCGGCGCTCTCGCTCTAAAACCGCTGTATTCGACATTTTTTTTCGCCGAACCTGGCAGTCGAATTGCAGCAAAAAAAATTCCACCGTTAAAGCACTCATTCCAGTACCTTCACACCAAATTTCAAGTAAAAATATGAAATAATTTAGCTGTAATCATTAATTATGTAAAAGTCAATTATCTCGGCTTCTATTGGTCGTATCGGGACGTTTTTTTTTTTGAAATTCATAATTTTTTAAGCGCAAACCAATGGTGCTATTTGCATTACTGTACGCCAATAAATAACGCCGATATTTAATATGCGAAATTTAAATTGTTTAAAATAATAGTCAAATTTTAGAAAAAAAAATGTTTTTATTTTAAATTCATAAAGTAAACATCGTTACCTTTCATTTCCAATAAAGTGCATCAAAATAAGTTCACCCGTTCAGACGTGAGAGCCAAGCGTCCGATTTGCATAAATAATTTGTTAATAGGCAGCCATATAAAAATTGGAGGCGAGCTTTGTGCACACTTGTTCAGCATACTGAAAGGTATCATTGAGTGAATGTCCGCTTAAATATGATAATTTTTAACCCAGTTTTCGGGAACCTGTAAAAATAGCCCTTTTTTCGCGTATTTTTTGCAATTTTGCAATTAAAAAAATTTTTTAAATTTTTTTTAAGGCTTATTCTTATAGGAAATTTCCTTCCGAACAATTTTCCTCTCTTCAAGTTTTGTCGTTTGACCAACACAGAAGGAGTTATTTAAAGAAAACTATACAGAAACGCTTATAAATATATTTTGCAATAAAAAAAGGCGAAGCGGGCCGAGTTGATTCTAGAGACTTTACACGCTTGTTAAGGGATATCATAAGAATCGATTAAAAAAAATTCCAGCTTTGCGCCGTGAACTTCAATATCTAATCCCCTGACTCCCGGATTACTCGTGCGTCGCGTGATCCCCGATCTCTCTCTTGGCATCGTTCACCATCAGATTAATTGTCGTTTATCTATTTCTCGTTCTCGCGCGACATCAAACCACGACGATGGCTCTCATGCTTTTATATGCTTCGAACTATTTTAATGTTTCTGGGCGGATCGTAAAATGTATTTCCAGCTTTTCCGCAAAAGTGGATTAGGTAAACGTGAATAGTAGAATTTTACTTTGTTTACAACCAGCAAAGTAAATAAATTCTTTTGCGGACATATTTTTTGCAAAATCAACTATTTTAACTGGCGATATAATTGGCAATTTAACATAAAAATTAAAAACATGAAAATAGAGGAATTAGAAACAAACGTCATGATATTTATGATAGATGAAAAGGAGGATGATTATTTTCATTACATAAACGAAAGTATTTATTTGGTACTTCGTGATTGAGCTTATTTTTCTGAAAGTTTTTAATTTGGCTACTTAACAGATATACGTACCTCATTTTTCGTCGTATCTTTGGTTAAATTTGTGCACAAAAGAAAGCGCCCTTACTTCGAAATTACTCGTGCCTCGTCTCTGAAACATGTTCTCCGTTTTATTTGCACTGGAATTTTTAAAAGCGAGCGGGTGGTTGAAACAGCGGTGGTTGAAACGACAGTGAGCTAGAATTCTCTTATCACGCTCAGTTTTGACAAGCACCGTACAATTCGCCAGTCTCGAGTTGCCATTTATTTTCTTCCCTTTTTTTATAGATCAAAGACGCGATTGAAAGATTAGAAGACTGGCTGGTTTTAGAAATTTTTATTACTTATACGAGATGCACGGGGGATAGAGAAGGATGGTTCGAGGATGTGATAGAAATACAGATTTCCACGATGTTTGGTTGATTCGCAAGATTCGGAAGTTTGATACTCGAGCCGTGTCTTAGCCGCCGAGAATAACGGTCGACAGTGATCGCAGGCGCGCGCGGCCAGACTGAGTCCTGTCCGTTCGTTCTCTTTCTTTCACGCCTTGCACATTGCCGTCGTCGCCGTCACCGCCGTTGTCATCGTCCTGTTCGAAAAAACAAAAGCGACGAAAGAAAGAGAAGGATCGATATGAGCACTATAAATAATAGTAGTAATTGTATTTCTGTCCTTTTTATGGGGTACAGAAAGAATACTTCTTTTACCAGCACATACACTGATCTTTAGTCTATTTTTTTCTCTCTTTCTCTTTTCGCCTAGTCTTCGCCACTCGACCTACCGCTCTTTCTCCATTGCGCGTTTCCTCCTTATACTCTCGCTCGCCTTTTTTCACCGCATACGCCTTCACATGCGTTCACATTCTACATTTTTTTACAATTTACAATTTCTATTTTACCATAACAGTTAACAACTTACAACTTACTTTTTCTCCACTCTTTTCGCTTTTCTCATTCTCTACTCTGGTCTTTCTTTCCTCCATCTTCACACGCACGCACGCACGCACGCACGCACGCACGCACGCCAGAATCCCTAGTTGGGTCCCTGTCAAAGATCTATACAGTATATAGGAAGGCTTTAAGCCTTGTTAGTTATGTTTGGTAAACACTTAAAAAATATTATAGAGGTGGTGACCACCTGGTAGTGTGACCTCGGTATATATTCCTTATCGCGACCAAAAATTACAATATTTTTATTTATCGAGCACATTTCGGGTTCTTGCACGTTACATATTTTTAAACAACACTCTTAAAATGTTTCATGAATTTTTACGTGCATTAATTTAAATTATGAGACTTTGAATCACTGCGGTGGCGACCACCTCAGTGTAGCCGGGAGATACGATTGAGAGTGTACGTCGATATTCGCACATTTTCATATTTTCATAATTATATTAAAAATACTTGAGGTTTATAATCGGAGTCCACGTATTATTACGTGTTTATGTATCAATTGTTGTTATATACCTTATTACATTTTAACTTATTATCATGATTATGCGTTTTACTAATAATGTTATAATCAAATTATACAAATACATGAAATATTAAATCTTTTGAGATATTTTCCTGGGTGATGTATTGAACATAATAAAAAATCAGCTCTTAATAAATAAATAGCGACCCACGCGTAAAACACAAAATAAATAAACACATCGATACTTCCCATCACTGAGCAGAATTTTATGTCTAACAACTTTTATAAATCGTATGTTTTATCCTTTGGTTTAAATTAGAATGCAACCGAGGTCTTCTTAGTGCTAGTCGCTATCGCTAAGGCAACGCTGATAGATCGTAATTACATTAAGGGGTTACACCACTGTAGAAGTCTAAAATAAAGCGTTTCTTTGCGATTTTTTTTTGGCTGGAAGGAAAAGTAAGAGGATAATAATATTCAAGGATGTTATTAATCATGTTTTTAAGTGTTCAAAAAAAAATTATTATTTTTTAATAGTACAAAATGGCGACGCTGCAGCCATTCTCGCGAAGCATGTTTAATTTGACGCGCTCTGCGGCACGCAGTATAACTGACGCAAAAAATTTTTTTTTTCTTAATCTACATGAGTATAGCTAGAGAAATACATAGGGGATTTTAAAAATATTAATTTTTGTGTGATTGGCGAGCATTTGAAGTAAACAGTTCAATTCTTGACCAAAAAAAGAGGCAATCATTTGTTAATAAATAATGTTAGAATCAACTTATCGAAAATCCCGTATGTATTTCTCTTCGGAATGTTATTTTAAAGATATGGTCAAAATTTGGAGTGAATAAAATGAAAATTGTTGGACTTATGCTGCGTGCCGCGGAGTAGTGCTATAGCGACTCGTGCCCCGCCATTTTGTATTTTTTTAAGAAATAAAAAAATTTTTTACATACTTTAATATATGTCTAATAAAGCCTAAAAGTTCTTTTGACCATATATTTCATTCCTTTCTAAAAAAAAAATACCAAAGAAAATGTACAGTTACAGTGGTGTAACCCCTTAATGTAGCATATACACATGTTTAGTGATCTCTGCGTAAGGATTTGACTGACAAAAACTTTAGCGTCCAATAATAATTCATTATTATTGTTTCTTTGTCTTGCTCAATGAGACAAAGAAGAAGCCTTTTATTCGCGAGCAAAAACTTGAACAGGCTGTTATTAAACCAAAATGTTATTCCTCACCTATCACATAATGACATATTTATAACGATAATCTTATTTCACTATATTTTGCATAATATAAAATTTAATTTTTGTACCTAACTGTTTTTATTTTATTCTAGTTATTGAAAGTTTAATAAAAATCAGACTAGCATATGAAATGCAACGAATCGGATGTTTGCATTTGCGTAGAAGGTGCTAAGTAAACATTATATGATTCGTGTGATATTTGAACGAAACGCATATTCTGATACTCATTATTATATGTCATAATTATGTTCCACGCTTAGCATTAGGATGGGACAATAAACTGTACATTCCAAGTAAGTTGATTAAGGTGGTTCGATGGCTACAACAAAATGCAGAGAATTTCATGAAATTTTAATATGTTGTTCTGCAATGCAAAATATAATTATGTGAATTTTTTGGGAATTTTTCACCGTCCCGTTTTGAAAAAAATCTACTCCAAAAACCTAAAAAGTACAATTTTAGGAGTAGATTTATTTCAAAACGGGACGGTGAAAAATTCCCAAAAAATTCACATAATTCTATTTTGCATTCCAGAACAACATATTAAAATTGCATGAAACTGGCTGCATTTTTAACATAGGTTCTTATGGTTTTTATGGGAAATGACATATTGCATATACCTTTAGAATGAAATAAGTGCAAGAAAAAATGCAAATGATAAAGAAAAAGAAATTTGCACATGTAACTTAATAATTTACAAATAAATGAGCGAAAGAAAGGGGAAGGTTACCGCACATTTCGTAGAAAAATTAATTATTAAAGCATAAATTGCTTGATTTTTCGTCTGCATAGACTGTCATGGTCGTGAACGATGTGAACAGCAGCACGCATTATACACGCGGCGACCAATCAGAGCAATCCCCTTCATTCCCACTACTTCAAACGCTAGTGCGCTGTTTCCAGAACCCCCGCGTCCCACTACTCCCTCCGATGAAACCATCAAACCTCCTTAAAAAAATAAAAATAGATAGATATGTAAAAACAAAAATAGATATATCAGTTTAATGTTAATGTCGATAAAAAATTATCGATGTAAATTGAATTTAAAAAAAAGCAGCGAGGAGAATAAACTTATTTGCAATTTGTAAATGTATTTAATTTTTTATAACAGAACTAATTCATACTGATCAAAAGTATATTCAAATCTTGCGATTTCTTTAGATTAAACGAGGAATTCCGGGATGTACGGTTACAAGACCTTCGGACTATTGCGACTCTCGGCGTGGGTGGTTTCGGAAGAGTTGAATTAGTTCAAATTGCCGGAGACAGCACACGATCCTTCGCTTTGAAGCAAATGAAGAAGGCACAGATTGTCGAGACGCGACAGCAACAGCACATTATGTCAGAAAAAAGGATCATGAGCGAAGCGGATTGCGATTTTGTAGTCAAACTTTTTAAAACTTTTAAAGATCGAAAGTACCTCTACATGCTGGATGGAAGCTTGCTTGGGTGGCGAGTTATGGACCGTTCTCAGGGACAAGGGACATTTCGACGATGGTACTACGCGCTTTTATACTAACTGCATGCGTTGTGGAAGCATTCGATTATCTGTACTCCAGAAACATCATCTATAGAGATCTTAAACCGGAAAACTTACTTTTGGATAATCAAGGGTAAGTGTTCGATATCGTGGAGTCGCAGTAGGGATCAGGGCAGTGGCGGAGAGTCAGAGAGTCAAGATGTGGTAACAAACAATATATATTCTGTATGCTTATATATACATTTCGTGTTGTGTTGGTTTATGCGGTTGAAAAGAATGCAAGTGCCAATGCACTGTTCACAACTTAAGTTGGCGGATGGCCTTCATTGCACGGGGCTTAGAGGGGACCACGTTGTTGTTTAGGTCGAGTTTAGAGCCCGGAGTGAGAGGTGGCTTATCGGTTGGTTGGTCCGGTGGGTCCAGTGGAGATGACGGAGCTAGGAGAGCTCGCGTGAGCGCCGTTTGACTCGCTGTGGTTCGCGTCTCCTTGACGCGGATCAGGTGGAGGGCCGGTGGTCGAGAAATGCGGCAATCTCGTTTCGGGAGGGTCAGTCCGGCAGGCCTGGTGCAGCGCACCTCCGGGAGCTCCAGTGGAATGAGCTTCCACGGACGTATCGCCTGGCCCTTGTCAGGCTCCCGTCGTATCGCCTGTCGCTCCTGCACCACTGGCCGGTGGGAAGAGCGAGGTTTCGAAAGGGCCGGTGTCTCCTGGTGCCGCTCCTGCGACACCGGTTTAGCGGGCTCCACCCTCTTCGCGTGCCGCTCCTGAGGTCCCGGTTCGGCACCTCTTCCTTCTGGTCGCTGTTGGAATGGGGCCACCCCGCGCCTCCGCTTCCACAATGCCGGGCCCGGAGGGGGCGTCCGGCTTGGAGGGGGCCGCGGTCTCCACCATGGTGGAAGGAAATAAGGTGAGGCAATCCTCGTGACGAGTTTCGTTCTGTTCTGCGCAGCCCAGACATGGTGGGGGATCCGCACAGTTTCGGCCATCTTTTTTCGCTAACACGCATGGCAAGCACGCTTTGGTAAAAGTTGTTTACAGTTTACATTGTATATTTGAAAAAAGTGTTACTGTATTGTGAATATTGTGATTGAATAATAAATGTGGATATATTGAAGGGTAATTCAATATTCAATTTTTCTTGTTTTTTAAGAAAATTATTATACGATGCATTACAATGTACTCTTTGCTTTCTGTTTTCTGTTGTAACGATGCACCCCCAAACATGCATCGTTCCGGCAAGAACACCACGCCGAGACCACCCCGCCGACCACCCGCGGGGTGAAGAACGGGCACGATGTGCCCAGCGTATTTTTTAATCATCTCATACGTTAGGAAGTCCGCGAATAGACTTAAACGCGGCAACCGCTTCACCGCGCCGAGCGGTGCCGAAGGCGGCCGAAGACCGCCGAACGCGATCACGGCGTCGGGGCGCCGCGATCCCCGATCGTTCCGCCGCACCGGCCCGGCGCTCGCGATCGCCGTCGCTACCCCCACCACGCCGCGACGCCGCCGCGACGCCGCCGCGACGCGTATAAAAGCCCGGCGTCGCTGGCACAGAGCGCGATTCCCGATCATTCGTCTTCCAGACAACACCGATCCTGAATTCCCGCATGAAAGCTAATCCGAACGTAAGGTAGAGCGCCTCCGGCATTCTCTGTCTTCGCCGAGTGTGTCTCGGCTAGCGACCAGCTTTTCGCTCCTATCTGAATCACCCGAAGCCGTCCGGATACGAAGGTAGAACGCCTCCGGCATTCTCTGTCTTCACCGAGTGTGTCTCGGCGAAGGACCAGCTTCTCATCTTCCAAATCATCCGAAGCCTGTCCGGACAAGACGGTAGAGCGCCTCTGGCATTCTCTGCCCTCGCCGAGTGTGTCTCGGCCGACGACCCGCTTCCGCCGCGTTATCCACGCTTCGCGATCCATATCGCCGCCGCGCTTCGCGCCATTTTTCCGCGCTCCGGGCCGCGCCAGCCGGGAAACCGGCGCCGCCCGTGCCGATACCTGCCGTCACGCGATTCGGTCCGCGCGAATACCAAAAGCAGCGGCTCCGCCCCGCACATACCGCGAGTTACCCCGCGCCGCCCGCGACCAAACCAACGTCGCCTCGCACGCATCGACCTATTGTAAATGCCGCAAGCATAGATTGTAAATTGTCATAGAATAAATTCAACTATTTTCTTGTAACCGAGACGCGCCTTCATTTCGCTACCCTCGCCCTCCGTCTGCTTCTCCGCACCTCCTTCGAACCCCGGCCAACCGCGAGCTCGATCCGCGCTTCGAAGACAGGTTGTTTTACTGTTCTTAACCTCTTTGCGATTATCTCGTATTTCGCAATTCTGTCGCGTAACGTGATGTTTTTTGTCTCTTCTGAAGTTCGTCAATTTTTATCTTAGGCGACAGAGAACAAAAAACATTGCGTTACGCGACGGAATTGCGAAATACGAGATAATCGCAAAGAGGTTAAGAGCAGAAAACAGGAAGCAAAGAGCACATTATAGATTTGGTTTTAGTTTAACGACAAACATTAGAATTTTATTTCTGATATTTCAGGATTGCAGAAAAAAATGCCACGCTGTCCGATTATAGGGTGTCGAAGCGGTACTAAAGGACGGAACAAAGCACCACATACAAAGATTAGTTTTTTTAGCTTTCCAAAGACAGACATTTGCAAAGAATGGCTGAAACATTGTAAAAACCAAAACATTAATACAAAAACAGGTCAGTTGGATCACAGTCCGAAAAAAATTATATTTAGAAGTTATCGTTTGCTTTTTTTGTTAACATAATTTTAAAATAAAAAAATATATTATTTTACAGGAAGAGTATGTTCCCTTCATTTTTTGCCAAATGCCTATAAGGAACAATCTTGGGCACAACAGCAATTGCCTGAATCTTTTCGCCGTCTACCGCGTTTGAAGGAAGATGCTGTTCCAACTGAATATTTGGCATTGGAAACAGCTTTTTGAATGTGGATTCACGGTAGTGGCTGCAGCATCAGATCTGGGAACAACAAACGCAAAGCTATGGAACAAATTGAATATTGGAACAGGCAAAGATGAACATTGTTATTTTGAACACCCAAGTAACGATCAATACCGTATTTACGTTTTTTCTGACGCCCCCCATATGATAAAATTGGCACGAAATCACTTTGTGGATCATGGATTTCTTTATAATGGAATCCACATAACCAAGAATCTCTTGCATCTACTTTTGAGAACGACAGCAAATACAGATTTGAGAATAGCCCATAAGTTGACACAACATCATTTAGATGTAAAAGGCCCTCAACGTCAAAATTTGAAACTGGCTGCACAAGTATTTTCCAACAGCACAGCAAAAGCTATTCAATCTTGCGCTGGAAAAGGTCTTGCTGGTTTTGAAAATTGCTCTCCAGTGGTTCGTGTGCTGGAAATATTTAATAAGTGGTTCGACATTTTCAGCAGTAGAACGATGTATGGAAAAAATCCAGAACTTCACGGATTCGGCGTTCAACTTGAATCTCAATGTCAAGTATTGCAAGAAATGGAAGAGTTCATTACAAACATGACTGTTTTCGGGAAGAAATCTATGCTTCCTTTTCAGAAGGGCATCGCACTGTGCTGTCGCTCGTTGCCAAGTTTATTTGCATATTTGAAAACAACCTATGGCCAAGAAAAAGTCCAATTTCTCATGACTTGCCGACTAAATCAAGATGGGCTGGAGAATATGTTCTCTTACCTCCGTGGTATGGGAGGATATAATCATCACCCCAATGCTATAGATCTACAAAATAGACTTCGGTGGTATGTTCTTGGGAAACACTCCACAGCTCTCTTTTCAGTTCGAGCAAACACCGTTCCAGATCCACTCGACTCAAGTTTGACGGAAGCACAAAATCCGTCGAAGAAAAATCCTTCATATTCTGCCTCACAACAAAATGAAGATGAACTTCTGATAAACATGGGCTCGTTAGAATCTTCAAAAGATGATGGAGAAAAAGAAGACTGCGAAATAATGGAGAATGAGATGAGTAAGATGACGTATGTGGATGATAGCAATCCGATGGAAACTGACGATTGTGAATTACTGAAGCTTCCTGAAGGTTTCAAAGAATCCATTGAACAAGGCGATGATTTTGAAGGTGAATATTAGGCGCGTTCAGCAGACCAAGCCGCTCAGTCAAACGTGATTGACTTTTACTTTTAGAACCAACCAATCAACGCAGAGTGTTGATAAGACGAACTCAACAGTTGTTTCTGCTGAACGCGCCTATTGAGGCAAAAATGAACAAACTTATGTCCTGCTATAACATTTCTATGGTAGAAGTACTACCATGCATGTTATTGGGACAAAAAGATTACATAAACAGAGAGAGAGAGAGAGAGAGAGAGAGTAGAAGGGAATTTTCATCATCATTACTCTATTTATATTGTTAATAGCATCTGTCATTGGATTTAAAATTAATTGTACATAATTAAATGAGATTGACACGAATTTTTTTTTATCACTAGTTTCACATTTCTACGACTATGAGCCAACAGAAGAAGAAATAAATCTCGTCGAACAGGTCGAACATGTCGACAAAATTGATGACCGGGAATGGATCTGCAATTAAAGCTTAAAATACATCGCGGGATATGTTGCCTATCGGTTTAGAGACAAGTATTCCTTTTAATCCAACAAGAGATTTAGGATCGCTGGATAACTCGGAATATATAACGATGTTATCGAGAGGGGGTTTGATGTACCCCTCTGAAGAATTCATTAAGGTAGCAAACATCATGGACAATGTATTTGAAGAATTTCACGGGGCAAATCAACTAAAACCAAAAACAAAACATATTTTTCAAAAAGTGGCAGATCTTGTAATGGAGAAAAATGACTCCGTTTCTCGTGATGCACTTTTGTGTTTGGTGCGCACGAGAACGTACATCAGGCTCAGGAAATGGAACATGCAAATTTGAGAAGAAAATAGGTTTAAGAAAACAGCTAAAAAAAGTAGAAAAGAAAAAAAATTAAGAAAATGTGTAATAAAACTGTTAACTAGCAATTAATGTTTTTTTCCATAGAACTTCGAATGACGTCCCTATCCACTTTCATTGTTTTCTAATTTTTATATATTTTTCCCATAAACAGGTGATTTAGAATAAAATATCAAGAGGGGATTCATCTTTTGTAGGGCCAATTTTCAGTTTTTTTTTTTTAAGGTATTCTACATTTTTGGCATTGGATTTCGGAAAAATATTTATTCATCTTTCAATAATAACATACATTTTTTATTATTAAAAATTTTTGAAAATTGGTTGTGGAGAGAACCGTTGAGTGAAAGCCCAAAAGAAACGCCGCCAGTTATAAAATTTCATCCTTTTTTTAACTACTTTATTGCTATAAATCACAATTTTCAATAAAACATCCTGATTCTAGTCAATGACATAGCCAAATAAATTCTGAAAATATTAAAAAAAAAAAAAGGTAAATCGGTGAGTGATAATCGTTTTTTAATTAATTTCCTTCAATCAGCCTGATTCATTATCATTAATTGCAACTGGGTCAATAAAAAAAAGGTACAGTGGGGATTCAAACTCGAGTCAAAAATATACAAAGCAGAATACTTGCCGCTACACCATTGACCATTTCTGAAACTATCTTTTGTGACATGATATATATTCATTAGCAATACTTGTTAACTAGCATAGTTTCGATTTTATTCATCAATTACGAAAGCTTATTACTCGTCGATAGTCATTTTTTCATAAGTTTGATTTATAATTTTTCCAAAATGACTTGTTTATCGGTATAAAAATCTGTTTCCTCCAAAATTTATGCCATAGAAAAATATGGTTTCTTTTATGGAAGCTCGTTTTCGTGATATTATTTCCATTTGTTATGAAAAATTAATAATTTTTCAGTAATTATGACTGAGAGATTTTCCTATCCATTTCTATCTGTTTGAATGACCGCTAGTAATGGCCGACAACTGTGCGGCGTTCTCTATTGGCTGTGAAACTCATGATGCGCATTGCCTCACCTTATTTCCTTCCACCATGGTCTCCACGATGGCTCCAAAGGAGTGCAATGAGCGGAGGAGAAGTCTCTCGACGCTCGACTACTACCGTGCGGAGGAGAGGGAATCTCACTCGACGCTACGAAATAGTTATGTTTCGACCATGAAGTAGTATAAGGAGACATGACTCCGTAGTCACGAAGTGGTCACAAAAAATGTTCCGTATAGAGGAATGTTCGCTGAACATTAGCTTGCAACATTTTGTCGCCATCTTGAAATTGTGACAGCTGTTGAGACACGAAAAGGTTAGAAACACATGATCACACGTGTATACGGTAATAAATGTAAAATATATCAGAAATGTGTTTCATAAGTAAATATAATATTTTATAAACGTATAAAAATGTTTTTCATTGGGTCTATACTAAAATAAGTAATAATACGCGTAAGTATATAATTATAAATAAGCAAAAATAAATGTTGAAATTAAAATGAAATATATAATTTAAATACGTTTACCTTAATTATAATTAATATAATTAAATATATTTCAGAAAGACGAATCCCGGATAAAAGTAGAGAAACATAAGGAACGTAAGAATAAAACACAATGGAACATAAGAATGATGGACATATATATTTTAAATATTTGCAAGATAATTTGGAGTTGATAACTCTTCCGTCTACAGAGTGGAGTTATTCAAGAGGAAATGAAAAGTTTTTTGGTTTCCAAAAAATAGAAAGTGATTATAGTGTAAAAAAAATAATTGCTTTTTTATCAAATGGACAGGTTAATATTTATATAAATGATAAAATTCATTCTCTTTCAAAATTTATTGTAATTGTAAATATTGAAGAATTAAATGAATTGTTACAAATTGTTGATAAATTATAAGAAAAAGGAAACAATCGTGAAATTAAGATAGCTTAAATGTAAATTTAATTGTAATATGTAAATATTTATTTCGATAGTTTAATTCATATTAGATACTGAAATTGTTATATTTGTACGATACAAAAAGTATCATATCAGATATTATGTTATTTTAATGTAAATTATGTATACATATTTATGTGTATGTATATAATTATGTATATATATTGTGACGTGACAAGTCGCGTCTCTTTCCCGGACGGGCTCGGCCGAGGGGAATTCGGGGGTGCCTCCTCGTTAGAGCGAGAGGAGGGCGGTTGCGTATACTGATTGGTCTAATTAGATGTTAAGTTTTTAAGGGATTGCCGGTGGTGACCGGACTCCATCTGTAACGGCCGGGGGCCGCAACGAGGAAGAGCAGAGGATTAAGGAGACGGCCAGGGGACATGGCTGGGAGTCGGATCGCCCGGACCTCCCCGCAAGTGCATGAGCGTCGCCGGCCGGAGCTCACCCCGCACTCGGTCGTAACAGGGGCAGCATAACGATCAGGAGGACCCCGGATCACCCCCGAGCGAAATGCCGGTTGAACAAGGGTGCCGAGGAGCGGCCCAGGGAAAAGCGCAGCCCTGGGGCCGTCACCCCGAGGGGGAAGCCGGCAGACGGGGCCGAGGCCCGGCCAGCCTGACCCCGAACGCCGACTCGATCATCGCGGCCCGGACAGCCGGTTGAATCGAAAAGCCCGCGCCGAATCGGGGGTAATTGCAGCGGCGCCGCCGGAAGGGGAGGCGCGCGAGAAGCTGAGGCGCCGACGAGAGCGCCCTGGAATTGGAGTGGCGCCCCCGGAAGGAGCGGCGCACGTGCGGCCTAGGCGCAGGAAGCGCTAGGATCGGCAATCCGGTCGAGCGACACGCTACAGCGCAGGCGCGGGGAACCGGCGCGATCCCGGCAGGCTATCGTTTCCGACACTGTCGTGCCGGCTAAAGAGCAGGAAGCATCTCCCGGATCCCGAGCTGCCCGGACTACCGAAGGGACGACGAATTGTAAGGTCACCACTCTGGCGTCCCCGCGTTAAGAGAAGAGGGTTCGCTCGAGGCATCGGCCCGTGGCACACGTTGGTTACCGGAGTGCCGCAGGATACCTGTGGACAGAGCGGGGTCAGAGCGTGCAATACCTTGCGCTCGCATTAAAGTAGAGTCGGGTGGAAATCGTGCCAGGGCCTTGCCGAGAGTGAGCTCTCTAATGCGTAGAGACCAAGTGCCCTCCCCGCGAGCACCGCCACGGCCGACAGTCGCGCGGCGCTGAGATGCGTGAATCGGATTAATCGGGTCGAAGTGTGTAGCGTTTCGTTGTATTAATGTAAGTAATCGTATCGCGGTATTTGTAATCGTGTCGCGTTTCATTGTGATAGAGTTTATATGCGTAATCGTGTCGCGTTTCGTTGTGATAGAGTTATATTCGTAATCGTGTCGCGTTTTGGCCATATTATTTAAGCTCGTAATCGTGTCGCGTCCTGGCCATATTGAGAAGAATGCCTTGCGTGGCGGTAACGGGAGCGAGTGGTGCGGGTAACGGCGAGCCGCGAGTGATCATGTAATTTGAAGGGCACTCGCCCTCGTTGAGTAACGTATCCGGGCCCTCGAGGACGGCGAATATTGTGTTTGGCGGGACGGAAAGATCGACGGGATCGGCGCGGGGCCGCGGAATCTCCGTGCTTGCGAGAGAATTCGGGATTCGCGTGGCAAGCCGCGGGATCGTCCGCGATACGTGTCCTTATTTCGTGTTCGGGGGCAATCGCCGGCCAACGTGGTCGACTCGGCGAGATCGCCCATAATTTGGTGTCGTGCGGAATCGAGGTGGCCCGGGTGCGCGTTGAAGAAGCAACCGAGGGCGGTTCGTCGGCCTCGTGGCGTAAGTTCATTGTGAGTTTGAAGCCAGGTACCGCGATACCTGAATCGTAATTGTTTCGTATATCAAGCTTTCGTGTGTTCGTCTGCGTTTATCTGTTGCGTTACAGTGTGAAAGATTCGACATTACCGCGTGCATTTATTGCGCCATTTTGTCGGTTGCGTTACAGTGTTAAAGATTCGACATTACCGCGTGCATTTAGTGCGCTATTGCGGCATTCGTGCGTCAGCCTATCCGACATCTCTGCGGTGATACGAGAAACTCAGACCGATTATACCTGATATTATCTGACCAAATATATTCTGTTATTATTATTTATTCTCTTGTGTGTGTGATTGATTGCGTGACGCCTCTCTCCGAATTCCCTGAAAGAGCCCTACGCCCTGAGGTATTGCCGGGAATCTCGCGTCAGACATATTAGTGTACGGTGGTGCGATCCGTCGCACCTGGCGCCCAATCTTTTGGTGTCGGAATTAGTTGTGCGTGCTGTCAATCCTCGATAGCCCTCCACCGGATTGCGAAACCGGGGGAAAAAGCGTCGCAATATATATATATATATATATATATATATATATATATATATATACACATATAATTTTTATAAAAAAATTGGAAATTAAATAAATGTTAGACAAATTGTATTATAAAATAATTGTATTGTAAAATAAAATTGTGTGCTTTAATTTCTAAAATAAACATTTTGTTTAACTTGGTATTAAACTTACAAAAAAATATATGTATTAAATATATGTATATTATAATTATAAAAAATTAATGTTTTCAAAAAACAAGTTTTTATTATTATTTTAGTTTTATATTAACGCATTTTAGTTATTTCTAATATTTGTTCCAATTTTACGCCTTTTTCCATTATTCATTTGTATCACAGTTTCAATTGCATTTGTTTCTTTAATTTGAAAATCCACATTTGAAACATTTGGACCATTTAAATGAACCAATTTTGAACATTTTCTTTTTTCTTTTTTAGTATTATCATTTTTATTCGCCTGCTTGACCAGAAAGAACATTCGTGTTATTAAATAAAAACAGATAATGTTTTTAGTAAATTCGTATAATTATGTTTTTCACAGCCCAGGAAAGTTATAGGATTTTTTTCTTCGTCAATCAATTCCATTACTTCAAATAATGTGTTAATATTAATTTCTCCACATTTTCTTCCTTTTATTACTCCTTTTTCTAGACTTGAAAGCAAATTAAACAAAGCTATTGAAGGATTTATCAAATATTTTTTCGTTTTTATTTCAATTAGTTTATGTCTCTCTGGTATTTTATCATTTGGCTGTAAAACCAATGTCTTTAAACATTCTTCGCAAATAAAATTTTTATTGTTTATATCTTTACAAAATCTATTTCCTTTTCTTGCTACATATCCAGCAACATATGTCAGAACGTAATCTGAAGTGGTACATGTATGCAAATCATGATTGTTCGAGAGCACGCGGTAGCGCGAGAAAGCGCGAGGTAGAGGACGACCACAAAAAAAGGGGCAAGCACGGAAATGAAAAATAAAACAAATATATTCAATAATGTATAATGTACAGTTATTTACAGTCTTTTCCTTTTAGCCAAGGAAGCCGTAAAGCGCGCACAGAGGCTATAACGAGTAACGCGGCGAAAGCGTGTTCGAAATGCGGAATAACGAAAGGCGGTATGCAAAAGCGGCGTACGAAAAGCGGTTTTCTGTGATCTGCAGGCGAAATCGTTTCCGCGGCGCGGCGACGGTCCTTTTAACACCTCCGAGGCGAAACTCCCTCCCTGCAGATTTCCCAGAATTTCGGGAGGGTGATTGGCCGTCGGAGGCCTGCGTCATGGAGCTGACGTCACCGATTTCGCGTGGCGACCCGACGGGGTCGTCACCTGTTTTCGAGTGCTTTGTGTATAGCATGGATCGTTCCTTTGTTCTAGCGTTGTTATTTGACTTTGTTATTGATGACAATGTTAACGTTTCTGGAAAGCTAATCTCGAAAGATCCATGCTATACCGAATATTTTCTTGACAATTTTCATGCGACGATTTTACGCGAACATTAGTCACTTTCATCTTATAAAATGCGAGAACGAAACTTATTGCAAGCGTGCATGTGCTGACATGCAGCCGAACGCGACCCTGCCGCGATGCTACGTTTGCGATCTCAAACATCCCGCCCGCCTCGTCATGCCTGACGAAACAGGCCGGTATGGTCGATGGCTCGCCCGATGAGGCGCCCGACGTCGCGGTCGAAAATCGATATGCGATCGATTTGCTCGCACGCGATTCTGGCACGTGGTGCAGGCGAGCACCGGCGGCGTGGTGCGCCTGCGCAGTGTCACAACGCGCGTGCTCTCGAACAATGATCATTAAGAATTGATGGAACATATGCTAAGATTTCAGTATTTCTTCCTCTGTCCAGTACAGTATCTATCTGAGCCGTCCATTGCTCTTCTGCTCTTCCATAAGATAAACATATCATTCTACAAAAAAATTAAATTTTTGTTTTGAAATAAAATAAATAACGTAAAAGGCATGTTTGTTTATTACTGACAGTTCATTGCCAGTAGTGTAAATCTATAGTTTATGTCATGCACATTATAGATTTTCAGTACTGACAGTGAACTGTCAGTAATAAACGAATATGCTTAAAGTAAATATACTCTTAAGCTTATGGCACACAATGCTATTTTGTCTGCTTTATTACTTGCCGGCTCCTGTGCTAGCGAATCAATAGACAGAGTTGATAATCATTTTGTCTGCCAATTCGCTAGCACAAGAGCTTGCAGGCAATTTAGCAGGCAAAAAAGCATCGTGTGTGCTAAAGGCTTCACTGTTTTTTATTCTAACTGTAGAAAAAACTTGAAACAAAGTACTTTTTTGAATATAAATACTTACTGTACGAGGTGTAAACAAACTTTTTTTTTCGTTTCCTTTTCTGCCTCCTCTGCTGCTGCATCCTTTAACGCAACAGGCCATTTTTTCAGAATTTACTTTATCTGTAATGTAATCAAAATTAAGAGCATTAAACTTGAGACATCTAAAGTAAAACATCTATTATGAGTAAAAAGTTGAAAATATTAATACCGCAAAAATATACTATTTATATTAATGTGTGTTTGCACTTAGAAAATATACAAAATCTAATTATTAATAACAAAAAAAATATTGCTCAAAGTTAAATATTAATAATTAGTTAATTTAATTTACATGGAAATAATTTTAGGTTATAAAAGCTTCTTCTTCCTTACCTCTTAACGAAGCTGGCACTTGATCTCTGTCACACAAGATGACACAATACGGCCACAATTTTTAAGTCCATTTGGGACGAGTTGACCAAATGCGGTTGCATTAGTAACCTTCACAAATTTCCTTTGATGAAACACATTTGCTTCCAGTTTGTGACTTGGGTTGTAAAAGCTAAAGCAAAATCTGCAATTTTTTAAAAATCTTATACATCATATGATAAAAAATTTAATTAGACTTGCTTTAAAATGTAATATTAAAATTAATGGAGAAATACTTACAAATCAACAGATTCACACATTGCACATATAAAACCTGCTCGTTTTCATTACATTTTTGAACTAGTGCAAGTAAGTGCAAGTGCAATAAGTTAGAATGAAACAAATATACTTTTCTCTCGTTCTAACTTATTGGTGGAAAAATGGCGACGAAATGTTGCAAGTTATTCCGTTCAGCGAACCTCCCCTCTACACGGAACATTTTTCGTGACCATCTTTTGCTTCTCGACACTATCTAGTCATGTCTCCTTATACTACTTCATGGTTTCGACTCTCTCCATGATGTAATAAGATAGGTGTAACATTCCCGTGGATGCGCACTCGTCCAAAGTTATGGACCAATCAGGAGTTGGTCGCAAATGCTAAAAAGCAATATGGCTGCTAACAGCTGTTGTTGTTAGCTGTCATTCTCGGGCAATAAAGCGAGAAAAGTTATAAACACTAAACAGTTATTAAAATATGTATATAACTTTATATATGTATATAACTTTATTAAAAACAATCGCATAAAAAGATTTCGTATGAATTTTCAATAATAGGCTATTTTTAACATGTAAAGTATTCTAAGCAAAGATACATAAATATACTTCATTCTTTAGGAATTAAAAAATTTGTGATTATAATTATAAAATTACTCAAATAATACACAACCAATTTTAATATCTGCACAAGCACAAAATCTTACAAAGTAAAATTTGAGCAATTCTAAATAACTGTTTATCATGCTAACAAATACTTTAAAGCTTTGATGATCTATAACTAGTACATTGTATCACTAACTTCTTTGTGTAAGTCAGATCAAATGTTAGAACTAAAAGTGGTTATATATATATGTATATATATAAAATAATGCGGTATAATAATGCAAAACTATTTGCATATTTCAGTTTTTGAGGTACCCTGTATGATATTGTGATGATTGATGTACTAACATAAAATTTGATTCTTGTAGTTTAGTAACAGTGGTCTTTTATTTTTAATTTCTTAATAATTTAGAACATGGAATTCGGGATGAATCGAGAGGACGACCGAATGACGTCCATACCTAATCCTTGAAAAAAAGAAAAAAGCCTTGATCGACCAGAAAAGTCCACTTATCACGTGCACAAACTACGTATCTTACAATCACAATCTTATTATCACAAAGTTTAGCAGCATTTGCTGGCAGTATTATTTACTTAAAATTATCGCTCCTGATAACAGCATTTCGACACATCAATGGTATAATTACGACTACCAACGATACAGGGGAAGTAAACGAATTTATCACTCATGACGTTTCTTAGAAATTAAGAGACACCGACAAACGTGACATTGATATAGCATAAGATACCCTCTTTCTTAATTTCGGATAAATGGATTTTCGCGATCTATCGGACGTTCCCAGATAAGGCAGGCGGTCTTAACCTCCGGCTCGGCAGCGGGTGAAGGCAACAATAATTTTACAAATTTCATTATTCGCCGCGCTTTGCATTGTATTTTAACAGATTTTAATTTTATAGTTTACATTTTTAATATATATAATTTATCTCACATTCAAATTTCGCGGCTGCATTTGCGACCAATTTCTTATTGGCTGTCCGATCATGCGGCCACCATTATGCGCAATGTTACACCTATCTTATTACATCATGACTCTCTCAACGCTTCCTCGACACGAGATCGTAGAGTATAGCGGTAGGATTCGTTACTGGTCTGTGCGCAGCTCGCCTTAAATTGCTACTCGAGCGTACTTTAAACGCGAGTAAGTGTATGTGAGCCGGCGACGCGCCGCGGCGAGCCGCGAAATCTGATAAGCGCTTGTTGGCCGGGCGCGCATTTGTCAGGCGCGCGCGGCACATGTTCGACTTCTCGAACAGTAAGAATACATTCATCTGTATAATAATGATGTATTATTTCAAAAAAATTAAGGAATTTTTATGAACATATTAAGATATTATTATTTTCAATACATCGAAAAACAGATGCTCCGTAGTACTTAGCAGATGGATTTAGATTTCATTGTATTATTATTATTTTTTTTAGATATGTTAAACTTGTGGATTTTGGTTTTGCCAAACGGTTGTGAAGCGACAAGTTTTCCAAAAACTGTAGCGCTTCGCACAAAACAGCAGAGCTTTTCATACACCGCGCAATAACAAAAGAATACAAAAGAACTTATACTTTTAATGGATTACACGACGAGACGCTAATATAAAGAGACGCGAATGTACGAGTCGACTAAACGTTAACGCACGCTAGACGAGACTGACGAGACGCGGCGCCAACGCACATATCTCGTACGAAACATAAGCAATATTATCGCCCTCGTTATCGCCCATCGGAATTATCAATGCGCTCAGTGCGAAACCATATACACGCAACACTCTCACTGGTTGAGGACTTCAGCGCTTCGAGTTCCAATTGCAGCCCTTTTCGGTTAAGTAGAAATGACTGCTTCGGTAAAGCCTTGGTTAGGATATCCGCTAACTGCTTAGATGATGGCACGTATATGATGTCGATCTCGCCGCTCTCATGAACTTCTCGAATGAAGTGGAAGCGAACAGCGATATGCTTCGTTCGCTTATGGAACTCTGAGTTCCGAATCAACTTAATACTGCCTTAATTATCAAGGTACATCTTGGTCGCGCTGCTGAGCCTGACTCTCACTGATTTGAGAAGCCGTCGAAGCCAAATTGCCTCCTTTGATGCCCCACATGCAGCCACGTACTCGGCCTCGGTTGTTGACAGAGCGACCACGGGTTGCATCTCGCTCGACCATGACACGGCGCCCCCGGCCAGTGTCGCCACATAACCACTTCTTGACCGTCGCGTATCCGGATCGGCAGCATAGTCAGAATCCGAGTAGATTTTAAGGCCTTCTGCGTTTGATCCATCGTAGACAATATTATATTCTACTGTATCCCTCAGGTAGCAGATTATCTTCTTGACAGCAGTCCAATGCGCCTGACCTGGATCTGCTGAGTAGCGGCTAACCACTGACACTGCATACATAACGTCGGCTAACACACGCAGCAAACATCAACATACCAACCGCCTCGCAATACGGCACTTTTGTACTATCTAGTAACTTGTTTACACCGATCTCTTTTGATACGCGTATCAAATAGTATATATTAGAACTGATCAGCCAATAATCAAACTAGACTTTTAGAGTCCGTTCCGTTTCACGCATATGCGTGCATTTATCTATAAATCTATAGCATACGTAACGTTTATTACTATAGAAAATGCGCGCATATGCGTGAAACGGAACGGACCCTTACATAACGCATAATGCGTAACCATAAGAAAATTGATTGGTCTATTTCCTTATGCACATGTATATGGACCAATTTTCTTATGCTTACGCATTATGCGTTAGAGACCAACCTGATATCATTTAGAATATCAAAGATAACATTTTCAAGAGATGTCTCAAATATCTCGCATCATGTATACAAGACTCTAGCATCATTGACGTGGAATTCTCTAGTTTCCCCCACCACTAGAGTACTCTAGTGAGATCTGCACCGACGGCGGGTCCAGGCAGCCTCGCGCTCAGACCCTTCTGCGCACACCGCCGTGACCCTCCTATATATATATATATATATATATATAGTACTATCTAGTACCAAGCCAAGCCACTGCGAGCGCTACGAGATCAATTTTGTGTTGCCTCCGTTTAACACGGAGCTTGCTCTTCTCATTATATATGTTCTGTGAGGATACTCGTTAAAATATTTAACAATAAGATATATTAGAAATGATGTCAAAATATATAATATTTAATAACACAGGCACACAAAAAAAAGTTGGTTGTTCGCTAGACTACACCACCATACCTATATGTTTTCGGGATCGCTGAATCCAAATCCGTTGTCCGTTTTACCTCATCACGTCAGGTTTCGTCCCTAACCTCAAAAATATTTCAGAATCGCTAAAACGGTTCTTTTCATGTTGAGAAATAAAGCTACTATATTTATATGTTTTTCGGATCGCTAAATCCGAATCCGTTGTCACCTCATAGATCCCAAAGCCGGAATTTAGTTGCATATTGCGGGCCGATTCCCGAGGCGACGCGCGACGCCTCCTATACCCCCACTACCGCTCGAGGCTCAGCGGCCGAGCCGCCGATCGCTCACGTGACGCGTCATCTCAGGAGCGTCGCGCGTGCTATGCATGATGCAACTGTAATCTCCCCCGAATAATATTAAGTAGCTAGTTAGAACAGTTTTTATTTCAATAATTAATAATTGAACATCCTTATATTATTATTATTATTATTATTATTATTATTAATATTTTATATATATTGTTGCTATTAAATTACATATTTAAATCAAGCCTAAAGGCTCGTCTACAATGGCCGTAGCAGTAAGGTTGTAAGGTTGTAAGGCATGATCGTAAGGATATACTTCCGTATTCGCAGCAGAGGTTCATTAAAAGCCGCGTGCTCAATCCCGTGATGGAAGGTTTAGCGATGCTATCCTGCCGGTGGTGTCCAGATGGGCACGATTCGTTGGATTGGACTACAACGCGCACGACCAGTAAATCTATTAACAGCGATGATCTTCAAGACGTAATATACAGGGTGCACCAGAACGTGACCGGACGCGAAATCGTCCTGAAAAATCTGAAGCGTTCTCGCGCGATCGTAATCCATCCGAACCAAGGTTACATCTTCTTCTCGGAATGGGACCGTTCGGCCAACATCAGCAGAGCTCACGCTGACGGCTCCAGCAGACTCCAGCTTGGTCGTTTTCAGAAATCTCTCTGGGGTGGCCAAATGGACTGCCGATCGACTTCAATAAAGACCGGGGACCCGAGGAAATTTGCGCGCGATTCCAGTGAGGGTGTCGGCGAGGCAATCTTCAATCAACCGGGATCCCAGCACGGCTGTCGCTGGTGATCGTCCGCGCCGTCGCGTCGGCGAGGCTTCGGGATCAAAACCGGATGGGAACTTCGAGATTACGTATCGAAGCGAAGGCTCGAGGCGTCTCCGTTTCGCAGTTCGCCTTTGCAGGTTAGGTTTTCGTCGGCTTGTAGCTCGAGGGAACGGTGCCGGCACTGCCGGCACGTGCCGGGCTTCCCGACGATCCGCGTCTCGTTCCCGGAAGACGCGATTCTGACGATCGACAGACGGCTATCGATCGTCCTGGCGTGCGAATCCGCGCGACACACGTGCACACACTGCACACCCGAGTATTCACACAACAACCGTTTGTTCTTCAAGAAAGAGCAACAGACATCTTCCATATTCTATTTTTTGATTGGTCCGCCTTACGTCTTACGTCTTACATCTTACTGCCATTGTAGACAGCACAGTTTTAAGGCTGATTTATGCCCGATCTACAATAGCTGTAGTAAGCTGTAGTAAGCCTCAAGCCGTAAGAAATTGACCAATTACAGGCGAATGTGAGGAGAATAATCGACTGTGATTGGTCAATTTCTTACATCTTGAGGCTTACTACAGCTTACTACAGCTATTGTAGATCGGCATTATAGAGGCCGTAACCGTTGATTTAAGCCGTAATCTTTAAGAAATTGACCAATCACTGTTGAATGTGAGAAGAATAATCGACTGTGATTGGTCAATTTCTTAAAGATTACATCTTAAATCAACGGTTACGTCCTCTATAAATCAGCCTTTAAGAATAAAAACTTTACGACTTACAACTAAATACTACAACCTTACAACCTTACTGCTACGGCCATTGTAGACGAGCCTTAATAATTGCTAATAAATAAAGCCCGTATATCGTTTAGCTGCCGGAAAGTGGGGGTGAGACGTAGAATGGGTGCGTTCAGCCGATACTCCGCTAGCCTAGCGCACGTAAGCAGCGAGCGCTTTGCTACCATTTGCTACGGAAAAATTTGGCTGGACAGAAGCGCTCGCTTCTGTTCAGCCAAATTTTTCCGTAGCAAATGGTAGCAAAGCGCTCGCTGCTTACGTGCGCTAGGCTAGCGGAGTATCGGCTGAACGCACCCGTGGTGGTTTCCAACGGGAAACGTGCTTAACCTATTTTCAATTTATTTTATTTTATTTATCAGATTTGCTTGTGCCTGATACCTGGCTACATTTTACGTGCAAAAATATAGGTAAGTGTAAAATGCAAATTTAATTCTGAACTTAGTAAAAAGTATTCTTGCAATATGAAAGAGATATAAATTTCAAAAGTAGAGGTAACCTAAAATTGTATTTGAACAATTACATCAAATTACAGATTTATGAAACATAGAAATAAACTTATATTGTATGTACAATTAGATAGAAGTAATTTTGTCATCGTACGGAAACTCGCAGTTCAAACTAACTATAAAATTGTTTGCAGATGCTTGATGTCATGGATGTCTTTAAGAGGTAGAAAAGCAGAATACCTCATGCACTTCCAAGTAAGTTAGAAAAGCATTAGCGAAGCTACTTAATCTTATACAAATTATATTAAAGTACACATTAAAGAAATATAAATATATTTTATCATTGTGTAAGGGTTGGAATCTGTTTTGGGACAAACGCAGAAAGAGAATTAAGCTATAAGATGTTAAAGTGCTTAATCGAAACAAAGCATCAAGAACCTCGTCGTAGAGCGAAAAGCGGTGGCAGTCGAGCTGCATCATCTACGACCGGAATTTCCGAAGATGGCAGTTCAGGCCAACACGCTGATTATGATACAGAAGTAAGTTTCATTTTCAAGTTACAAATTTGATTTTGGACGTTTCAGAACTTTTATAATTTAATAACAGAAAGAGATAGTAGCAATAACTTGAAAAATATGTGTAACGCTGATTGACTATCGTGTGTGAGGGTGTAATTTTCTTAACGTTGCCGCGCTATGAAAGATTTAATTTACCGCATGATTTAATTTATCCGTATGATATTGCAGATCGAGGACTGCGAAAGTAAGAAAAGTTTATAAGAATTACATTTGTAATTTATAGGACGTAAACATAGAAGAGGATACAGAGAGTAGTTATGATTACACGGAACTAGAGTAGATGTCAAAATCTCTTCGTCGTCATGTACGATCAAACTGAGGTACTACATCAAACAAAATAATATTTCATATACATATACATATTTACATACATATATAATTCTGATTTGTATATATATTATTTTTTATATAGATTTCCTGTACCAGATTTAAGACCACTACACGATATGAGTCGTGCACCGTGGTGGAAAAGATCTGTGAGATCTGACTATATGATAGTACAGATGACAGATGCACAAGTTCACTCCACTATGGATAGCCGATCTCATTATCTAGCTAGGCACGAACTGCAATGTCGGCGGCTATTGTTGTTGTACATAGAAATCGAGGGTGACGCGCCAATCGAAATCGGTTTAGCTACAGCTGACGAGAAAAACGATACGAAAAACGCGACGTATCAGCAAGTCAACGATGATCTTGGTTGGGCGAGAGTAGTGGTCATTGTGTATCCAGAACGTCTCGGTGCTCCATTGGAGGGTAGTTCTGAAGAAGTAGAGAACGATAAACGAATTTTAGATGATACCTTGGAGAAAACTCCGAAACATGCGCCTTCCCCGTTCACCTCTAGACGAATCATGCGCGAATCCGACACGCTCCACTCGAAATCTCACGAACACGGTAAAAAAAAAAACGAACAAAGGTCAGCGACACGTTTTTTCAAATGTTCTTAAATAAATTTTTATTGATTTATAATTTAAAAAATTTGTTTAACATTCCAATAGCGACGGTAAAGAACTAATTATACCTGGAAATCGACAAGAAATGTTGGAGCTTATCGAAGAAAGCATACACGGTCCTAGACTACAACTGGAAATCAATTTACCTTGTGCTTCCGTCTAGAAATCGTCTAAACGCATTTATGAACAGCTCTACAATCGATTCAATACCGATTTGTTCTTATCCCAGCAAACTGGGATGGGAGCCGTCGGCACCCAGGCCTAAATGCACCACTCATCTGGAAAATCACATTAGCTTCGACCTGGCATTTACTCTCTTACAGGAATTTACTTATCCTAAGTAGTACCCTAAAATATTTAGAAGAAGTTCGTTGAGTTTCTGTAGAATTCTGAGACATTAAATCTGTATCATTTACAGATTCAGCATGTGCAAAAGTGGGATCCAGTATAATTCCGACTCTGACTCAGACGAGGGAGGTATATTCCATTCTACAACGAACGAGAAGAGTCACAAAGAGGCACGAATGTCATCGAAGAAAGCACAGAGCAAGTTGGCAATGACTCTAAGCATCAATCGGGGTCTTCTGTCTATGTACACTCTCGTGCGCGATTTTTTGCGCAACGTTATACCCGGGCAACAAGGAGAATTGATCATACGACTAGAGGATGCTACGATATTTTCCGTGACAGCATACATGGGGGAATGCTAATCTGAGCTACGCTTGCGCTATGATGAGAAGCGTATCGCTGGATCACTGCGGTTTGACGACAAGCCCGTCGCGGACACCCCTATTGAGATGTATCAATAGCGTTAGGCCACGATATTGCGAGAGAACGATATACCGTAGCGGATCCGGTAGCAATATAACGGCGAATCCTAACGACAAGGACATGGTGACAGTCGCGGTGAGGATACAAGCGGCCCATCAGACGCACCGTATAAAGACTTTCCGGGTTGCGATAGGTATAAGCAACGCTACATTAAGGCACCGAATGTGTTCTGCCGCTACTTCGTAGTTCACAGAATTGATGGATTGCCTGGATGTAGCGGATCATCCTGTCGCCGGTTATACACCGCCAGGTGTTCTGACTGAGCTGCATCTGCACTTGTGGGATTGCGCGATCGACTATAGACCGCTTCACCTGCCGCTAAGGTCTGTTGTGACCCTCGGTAATTTCAGCGTGTCGAACAACATTACGGCGCAGACTAATACGTCTGCATTGCGTTTTATCGCGGAGGATATCGCGTTCTTCATATCGGACGATTTGCAACAGCCATCATTAGCGATGTAAGTCAGTAGTTGCATGAGAGCGCGACTCGAGTCCGAGCATGTGCGTACGTGCAACACATTGTTGCTCGCCCGGAGATCGACTCGCGGCACACCGCCGTACATCCTCTCGTTCAGGCGTAGCGACAACTCGAACAGGCCGAAATTCATCACGCACACGTAATTCCGTTTTAGATCCACCGACTTTTCGCGCAGTTTGTCCGATATGAAGAACGCGACATCCTCCGCGATAAAACGCAATGCAGACGTATTAGTCTGCGCCGTAATGTTGTTCGACACGCTGAAATTACCGAGGGTCACAACAGACCTTAGCGGCAGGTGAAGCGGTCTATAGTCGATCGCGCAATCCCACAAGTGCAGATGCAGCTCAGTCAGAACACCTGGCGGTGTATAACCGGCGACAGGATGATCCGCTACATCCAGGCAATCCATCAATTCTGTGAACTACGAAGTAGCGGCAGAACACATTCGGTGCCTTAATGTAGCGTTGCTTATACCTATCGCAACCCGGAAAGTCTTTATACGGTGCGTCTGATGGGCCGCTTGTATCCTCACCGCGACTGTCACCATGTCCTTGTCGTTAGGATTCGCCGTTATATTGCTACCGGATCCGCTACGGTATATCGTTCTCTCGCAATATCGTGGCCTAACGCTATTGATACATCTCAATAGGGGTGTCCGCGACGGGCTTGTCGTCAAACCGCAGTGATCCAGCGATACGCTTCTCATCATAGCGCAAGCGTAGCTCAGATTAGCATTCCCCCATGTATGCTGTCACGGAAAATATCGTAGCATCCTCTAGTCGTATGATCAATTCTCCTTGTTGCCCGGGTATAACGTTGCGCAAAAAATCGCGCACGAGAGTGTACATAGACAGAAGACCCCGATTGATGCTTAGAGTCATTGCCAACTTGCTCTGTGCTTTCTTCGATGACATTCGTGCCTCTTTGTGACTCTTCTCGTTCGTTGTAGAATGGAATATACCTCCCTCGTCTGAGTCAGAGTCGGAATTATACTGGATCCCACTTTTGCACATGCTGAATCTGTAAATGATACAGATTTAATGTCTCAGAATTCTACAGAAACTCAACGAACTTCTTCTAAATATTTTAGGGTACTACTTAGGATAAGTAAATTCCTGTAAGAGAGTAAATGCCAGGTCGAAGCTAATGTGATTTTCCAGATGAGTGGTGCATTTAGGCCTGGGTGCCGACGGCTCCCATCCCAGTTTGCTGGGATAAGAACAAATCGGTATTGAATCGATTGTAGAGCTGTTCATAAATGCGTTTAGACGATTTCTAGACGGAAGCACAAGGTAAATTGATTTCCAGTTGTAGTCTAGGACCGTGTATGCTTTCTTCGATAAGCTCCAACATTTCTTGTCGATTTCCAGGTATAATTAGTTCTTTACCGTCGCTATTGGAATGTTAAACAAATTTTTTAAATTATAAATCAATAAAAATTTATTTAAGAACATTTGAAAAAACGTGTCGCTGACCTTTGTTCGTTTTTTTTTTACCGTGTTCGTGAGATTTCGAGTGGAGCGTGTCGGATTCGCGCATGATTCGTCTAGAGGTGAACGGGGAAGGCGCATGTTTCGGAGTTTTCTCCAAGGTATCATCTAAAATTCGTTTATCGTTCTCTACTTCTTCAGAACTACCCTCCAATGGAGCACCGAGACGTTCTGGATACACAATGACCACTACTCTCGCCCAACCAAGATCATCGTTGACTTGCTGATACGTCGCGTTTTTCGTATCGTTTTTCTCGTCAGCTGTAGCTAAACCGATTTCGATTGGCGCGTCACCCTCGATTTCTATGTACAACAACAATAGCCGCCGACATTGCAGTTCGTGCCTAGCTAGATAATGAGATCGGCTATCCATAGTGGAGTGAACTTGTGCATCTGTCATCTGTACTATCATATAGTCAGATCTCACAGATCTTTTCCACCACGGTGCACGACTCATATCGTGTAGTGGTCTTAAATCTGGTACAGGAAATCTATATAAAAAATAATATATATACAAATCAGAATTATATATGTATGTAAATATGTATATGTATATGAAATATTATTTTGTTTGATGTAGTACCTCAGTTTGATCGTACATGACGACGAAGAGATTTTGACGTCTACTCTAGTTCCGTGTAATCATAACTACTCTCTGTATCCTCTTCTATGTTTACGTCCTATAAATTACAAATGTAATTCTTATAAACTTTTCTTACTTTCGCAGTCCTCGATCTGCAATATCATACGGATAAATTAAATCATGCGGTAAATTAAATCTTTCATAGCGCGGCAACGTTAAGAAAATTACACCCTCACAACACGATAGTCAATCAGCGTTACACATATTTTTCAAGTTATTGCTACTATCTCTTTCTGTTATTAAATTATAAAAGTTCTGAAACGTCCAAAATCAAATTTGTAACTTGAAAATGAAACTTACTTCTGTATCATAATCAGCGTGTTGGCCTGAACTGCCATCTTCGGAAATTCCGGTCGTAGATGATGCAGCTCGACTGCCACCGCTTTTCGCTCTACGACGAGGTTCTTGATGCTTTGTTTCGATTAAGCACTTTAACATCTTATAGCTTAATTCTCTTTCTGCGTTTGTCCCAAAACAGATTCCAACCCTTACACAATGATAAAATATATTTATATTTCTTTAATGTGTACTTTAATATAATTTGTATAAGATTAAGTAGCTTCGCTAATGCTTTTCTAACTTACTTGGAAGTGCATGAGGTATTCTGCTTTTCTACCTCTTAAAGACATCCATGACATCAAGCATCTGCAAACAATTTTATAGTTAGTTTGAACTGCGAGTTTCCGTACGATGACAAAATTACTTCTATCTAATTGTACATACAATATAAGTTTATTTCTATGTTTCATAAATCTGTAATTTGATGTAATTGTTCAAATACAATTTTAGGTTACCTCTACTTTTGAAATTTATATCTCTTTCATATTGCAAGAATACTTTTTACTAAGTTCAGAATTAAATTTGCATTTTACACTTACCTATATTTTTGCACGTAAAATGTAGCCAGGTATCAGGCACAAGCAATCTGATAAATAAATAAAATAAATTGAAAATAGGTTAAGCACGTTTCCCGTTGGAAACCACCACGGGTGCGTTCAGCCGATACTCCGCTAGCCTAGCGCACGTAAGCAGCGAGCGCTTTGCTACCATTTGCTACGGAAAAATTTGGCTGAACAGAAGCGAGCGCTTCTGTCCAGCCAAATTTTTCCGTAGCAAATGGTAGCAAAGCGCTCGCTGCTTACGTGCGCTAGGCTAGCGGAGTATCGGCTGAACGCACCCATTCTACGTCTCACCCCCACTTTCCGGCAGCTAAACGATATACGGGCTTTATTTATTAGCAATTATTAAGGCTCGTCTACAATGGCCGTAGCAGTAAGGTTGTAAGGTTGTAGTATTTAGTTGTAAGTCGTAAAGTTTTTATTCTTAAAGGCTGATTTATAGAGGACGTAACCGTTGATTTAAGATGTAATCTTTAAGAAATTGACCAATCACAGTCGATTATTCTTCTCACATTCAACAGTGATTGGTCAATTTCTTAAAGATTACGGCTTAAATCAACGGTTACGGCCTCTATAAATCAGCCTTAAAACTGTGCTGTCTACAATGGCAGTAAGATGTAAGACGTAAGACGTAAGGCGGACCAATCAAAAAATAGAATATGGAAGATGTCTGTTGCTCTTTCTTGAAGAACAAACGGTTGTTGTGTGAATACTCGGGTGTGCAGTGTGTGCACGTGTGTCGCGCGGATTCGCACGCCAGGACGATCGATAGCCGTCTGTCGATCGTCAGAATCGCGTCTTCCGGGAACGAGACGCGGATCGTCGGGAAGCCCGGCACGTGCCGGCAGTGCCGGCACCGTTCCCTCGAGCTACAAGCCGACGAAAACCTAACCTGCAAAGGCGAACTGCGAAACGGAGACGCCTCGAGCCTTCGCTTCGATACGTAATCTCGAAGTTCCCATCCGGTTTTGATCCCGAAGCCTCGCCGACGCGACGGCGCGGACGATCACCAGCGACAGCCGTGCTGGGATCCCGGTTGATTGAAGATTGCCTCGCCGACACCCTCACTGGAATCGCGCGCAAATTTCCTCGGGTCCCCGGTCTTTATTGAAGTCGATCGGCAGTCCATTTGGCCACCCCAGAGAGATTTCTGAAAACGACCAAGCTGGAGTCTGCTGGAGCCGTCAGCGTGAGCTCTGCTGATGTTGGCCGAACGGTCCCATTCCGAGAAGAAGATGTAACCTTGGTTCGGATGGATTACGATCGCGCGAGAACGCTTCAGATTTTTCAGGACGATTTCGCGTCCGGTCACGTTCTGGTGCACCCTGTATATTACGTCTTGAAGATCATCGCTGTTAATAGATTTACTGGTCGTGCGCGTTGTAGTCCAATCCAACGAATCGTGCCCATCTGGACACCACCGGCAGGATAGCATCGCTAAACCTTCCATCACGGGATTGAGCACGCGGCTTTTAATGAACCTCTGCTGCGAATACGTGAGGAATTCCTGCACCAAGTTGCAGTTCCTCATGTCGTGTGCCAATTGTCATCCAATGTGGCAAGCGCAGCGATAGCCTAATTGATTGTTTTGATCGCTGGAGGCCGTGACAATACACATGTGCTGACAGCCGCCGTTATTATTCCCGCAGGGATTGGAGACGCTAGGTTGCGAGAGTGGATGCAAGGCTTTTATAGCTTTGGCGTCGCGTACCTTAAATACACTTTGGATGGAATAATCTCCTTGAGTCTTGTCGACGCTCATGAATGGATTACTCAAAAATGGATTTAGAAGAATTAAGTTATGTAACTCTTTTTATGTTAATGTGGCATCAAAATATAATGCTTCAACTTGCAAATTATCAAAGGAACCAGGCCCACCGAACCAGGCGTTGGTGGGTGAGACCTGTTAATAGAAGGAAACGACAACAGGGTTTCTTGAATAACCTATTTCGCGAAATAAAATCAAATGATCATGAAGAATTTTTCACGTACACATGGCTTTGCCCGGAACAATACAAAACTTTATTGGAGCTAGTAACACCATATCTTAGAAAACGCAGCATCCGAAAACTTTTGTCACCAGATACAAGATTAGCCATAACCTTGACGTAAGTAACTACAATTGATGATAGTGCTGTCTGGTCTTAATTCGCATTTTTTAAGTTTTTTCCTTTTGTAGGTATTTTGCCCAAGGTGATAGTGTGGTAACAAAGCATTTGGAGTATCGTGTAGGAAGATCAACAGTATACAAAATTGTACCAGAAGTGTATCATGCTATATGGCTGGTTCTTCAACCTATTGTTTTGCCTGTATTGAATGCTGAGAAATGGAAAAAGATAAGCGAGGAGTTTTTCCTTAAGTGGCAGTTTCCAAATTGTGTAGGAGCACTACTTGACGGTCGCCATATGGAAATACAAGCACCGCCATGCTCAGGGTCTCAATTTTATAATTACAAAGGCTATTTTAGAATAGTTCTTATGGTACTGTGTGACGCCAATTACAAATTTACATGGGTGATATTGGTCAATATGGTAAATATATCTTGTATCCATAAATTTATATACATAAGATATAATATCCTGGTTAATAACAAGAATGATTCCTTTGTAGGTTCAATAAGTGATGGTGGCGTATGGAGTCAGACAAACTTGGCTGCTGACTTAGAAAGCAATGCAGCAGATTTACCAGAACCTACGCCTTTGCCACAAAGAGATATTCAATTTCCTTATATGTTATAGTGGCTGACGAGGCGTTCCCTTTAAAGCCATATTTAATGCGTCCATTCCCAAAGGGGAGAGTGAAGAGGATGACAGATGAGGAGCAAATATTTAACTACCGGTTAAGTCGAGCACGGTTGTGTATAGAGAACACTTTTGGCATACTTGCCTCTCGTTGGAGGATCCTACATAGAAAGCTGAGTTGCTCAGTACAGAATGCAGAACAAATTTGTAAAGCACTTATTTGTTTACATAATTTTGCCATGAGTACTAATAATAATGGCCGATATTCTCAGCCTGAACATCTTTATGTGGATAACGATGAAGGAAGAAGTTTTGAAGATCGTTGGCATAATATAAGAGCTGGAGAATACTTTAAAGAATTATCAAGAGTAGGACCTAATAGAGCTGGAGCTCTTTCTTTGGGCTTACGCAATTATCTAAAAGAATACTTTCTGTCACCTACTGGCAGTGCTCAAGTACCCTGGCAATTTGAAAGAGCATTTAAGGAATCCTACATCAACCCACTTGCTTAATGGCTGGGTTTTGCCGAACCTCTGCTTAGTTAAGCGCACGTAAGCAGCGAGCGCTTGCTGCAATATGGCGCTGAGGATTTGCTTGAGCAGCACCGACGACGAAGCCGTCGAGGAAACCGAGAACGTCGTCACCCAACCGAAGACGATCAAGAGGATCGTCCTGGACCGCCGGTAGGATCCCGTCGACGTTAACGCGCAATTCATAGCGGCCGAGAGCAAACATTATTCCCTGATTGAGGAACCGTACGGCCACCGTGTCTCCACACGTCGATGTCGAGGTCGTGAAACCAGAATCGGTGCGCTTCCACGACGAGGAAGAGGATCAGGCGTTCGTCGAGCAGCCGGAAGCATGATAGAGGTAACATTGCACAATCCGGTAAAAGTTTAACTTAACTTATACGAATTAAAAACCTTAATGAGCACGATGTTATTTCAGGTGATGTTTGAGAAGTACGGTTTCGCTGGGATGTACATCGCGATTCAGGCAGTACTGACATTATACGCTCAGGGATTGATCAGCGGCGTCGTTGTGGATTCCGGCGATGGTGTCACGCACATTTGCTCCGTGTTCGAGGAGTACGCTTTGTCACATTTGACCAGACGGTTGGATATAGCCGGACGCGATATTACGATGTATCTAATTAAATTGCTGTTGCTGCGCGGCTACGCGTTCAATCACTCGGCCGATTTTGAGACGGTACGAATGTTGAAGGAGAAACTATGTTACATCGATTACAACATAGAAACGGAAGAGAAGTTGGCTCTCGAAACCACTGTATTAGTAGAATCCTATAACGTAAGTAAAATATTATTATTATGCGTATACTGTAATTTTATTAATATTGAAGTAATTTTTACTAAGATATACAAATCGTTATGAATATTTTAGCTTCCTGACGGGCGTGTGATCGAAGTGGGCGGGGAGAGATTTGCGGCACCGGAAGCGCTCTTTCAGCCTCATTTGATTAATGTCGAGGCGCAAGGAATAGCCGAGCTGGTATTTAGCATAATTCAAGCGGCTGATATCGATATCAGAAGCGAGCTATACAACCACATCGTTCTGAGCGACGGTAGTACAATGTATCCGGGGCTTCCATCGAGGCTTGAATGAGAAATGTAGCAGGTTTATCTTCAAAGAGTATTAAAGAATGATATCACTGAATTGAGTGTAAGTGTATCATAATTAATAGTACTAATATACATGTATACTGCAGATTCCTGTACTACGTACTAAATTTTTTTAATAGAAATTTAAAATAAAAATTAAAGACTCACCTCGGCGTAAGGATATGGTTTTTATGGATGGTGCTGTATTAGCGGAAATAACGAAAGACCGTGATTCCGTGTGGATAACGCGGGAGGAATACGAAGAGAAGAATCTTAGTGTATTAAAAAGAAATTAGGCTCTTACGAATCATAAGGAAAGTCATAGTAATGTAGGCTACAAAATTTTTAATGAGCAATCGAATGTTCTTTATACCTAAAAAAAAAAACGTTCTTGAGAGTTAGACTTGCGCCGCAATTTTATGATTTGTTATGTAATTGTAAAATGGTACTTTAAAAGAAGTACTTTAAAAGACTTACTAGTTGTTTGATACTCTAGTAAACTAATGTACTCTTTGATTAAACGTGATATAATTTCAAATAAGTACGACAAAAGATAAAGGATTTCGAAGAAGGTACAGTCGAGTATCATGGTTCCAGTAAAATATTGAATGTGAACATTAAATATTAATTTAATAAATTCGTGACTTCGTCATATTTCGGATAGTTTTCGATTGAAATACTTTCGTCAATTAGGTATGAAAACAATGTTGCATTTAATGTGTATTTATAGCTCTCAGGTAAATGGTCAACATATCGATTAAGTTTTATTGTTACTTACGTGATATCTGATGAAAAAACTTCATTCCTATTTCCTTGTATTTGTCATACCATTCTCTTAAAAAGATGTAAATACAATTGAAATTGTAAAAACAATTTCATTCGATGTATAAATTTCTATACATATATAGAAAATAGGCAAAAATAAAATATTTTTATTTGAAACAGATTTGTTAATTTATTATTAAGAATATATATTTTACATACATTTACTACATAAATTGTTTCAACATATAGTTTAAACTTTGGTAAAAGTTGATCACAATTGTACTAAAGTACATAAAAAACTAGTATTAAAGTTTAGAAAAGAAAAATTGCAATATCCTGGCTTATACGTCTATCAATGAAAATCTTTCATAATTATTAAGTAGAAGAAATATAAACTAAAAGAATATGTATTAAAATAAAACGTTTTCCATAATTTAGAGTAACTATAATACTTAAAATAAAACTTTTTCTATAATTTAGAGTGACTTTTAATACTTAAAATAAAACGCTTCTATTAATTCTTAATAGTTACATATGGAGGGGTAAAAACCATAACGCGTAAGTCAAGTTTTTTAAAGTCTCACCCACCAACGCCGGGTTTTCCTCTGATCATTTGCAACTTGAAGCATTATATTTTGATGCCACATTAACATAAAAAGAGTTACATAACTTAATTCTTCCAAATCCATTTTTGAGTATTCAAATTTTTTTAAATATTGACTTGTGTGTATAAATGTAATCTATACAATATATAAATTGTATTTGACGTGGCGCTGAGCACACATATCGCTGGCCGCATTGAATATTTCCCGCCAATAAATTTAATTGGCTGAGAGAAACCGCAACGAGAGCGAATGGGACGTTTTCAACTAGTATACTGCTTTGTTGATTGGTCCGACGTAGAACGTAGAATGCAAGAAATGAAAAATTTTCATTTTGCCATATGACCTTACTTAGATGCTTACAACCTACTTTATATTTAATAGATTCTTACAGCTGCGTTTTATGGTCTTACAGCTCTACTGCTACGGCCATTGTAGACGAGTCTGAAATAAACTCTCTTACTTACAACCTCACTTACGACCTACTTCACCGGAAGTATATCCTTACGATCATGCCTTACAACCTTACAACCTTACTGCTACGGCCATTGTAGACGAGCCTTTAGGCTTGATTTAAATATGTAATTTAATAGCAACAATATATATAAAATATTAATAATAATAATAATAATAATAATAATAATATAAGGATGTTCAATTATTAATTATTGAAATAAAAACTGTTCTAACTAGCTACTTAATATTATTCGGGGGAGATTACAGTTGCATCATGCATAGCACGCGCGACGCTCCTGAGATGACGCGTCACGTGAGCGATCGGCGGCTCGGCCGCTGAGCCTCGAGCGGTAGTGGGGGTATAGGAGGCGTCGCGCGTCGCCTCGGGAATCGGCCCGCAATATGCAACTAAATTCCGGTTCTGGGATCTATGAGGTGACAACGGATTCGGATTTAGCGATCCGAAAAACATATAAATATAGTAGCTTTATTTCTCAACATGAAAAGAACCGTTTTAGCGATTCTGAAATATTTTTGAGGTTAGGGACGAAACCTGACGTGACGAGGTAAAACGGACAACGGATTTGGATTCAGCGATCTCGAAAACATATAGGTATGGTGGTGTAGTCTAGCGAACAACCAACTTTTTTTTGTGTGCCTGTGTTATTAAATATTATATATTTTGACATCATTTCTAATATATCTTATTGTTAAATATTTTAACGAGTATCCTCACAGAACATATATAATGAGAAGAGCAAGCTCCGTGTTAAACGGAGGCAACACAAAATTGATCTCGTAGCGCTCGCAGTGGCTTGGCTTGGTACTAGATAGTACTATATATATATATATATATAGGAGGGTCACGGCGGTGTGCGCAGAAGGGTCTGAGCGCGAGGCTGCCTGGACCCGCCGTCGGTGCAGATCTCACTAGAGTACTCTAGTGGTGGGGGAAACTAGAGAATTCCACGTCAATGATGCTAGAGTCCTGTATACATGATGCGAGATATTTGAGACATCTCTTGAAAATGTTATCTTTGATATTCTAAATGATATCAGGTTGGTCTCTAACGCATAATGCGTAAGCATAAGAAAATTGGTCCATATACATGTGCATAAGGAAATAGACCAATCAATTTTCTTATGGTTACGCATTATGCGTTATGTAAGGGTCCGTTCCGTTTCACGCATATGCGCGCATTTTCTATAGTAATAAACGTTACGTATGCTATAGATTTATAGTAGCCCAGTAAAATGACAAAATTTGGAGGAAATAATACTGACTGGGCTGAAACTTTGTAAACAGGCTTGTTTTAGGGTACTATTTAACATATTAAAAGTCCCCACGTGTAGACGCTACGTTGCGGGCAGGGGAGAGTCCAAAAGGTCCAAAAAATTAGTTTTTCGCAAATAACTCGGAAAATATCAACTTTACGGAAATTTATGTAGATATTAAAATTGTAGCTTACTAAATTCCGCACAATTTCGTTTTTTATTCAAGTCTGTACGACCAAATGGAGCAGAGATAAAATTTTTTTAAACATCGGTAGTTTTGCAACACAACGAAAACGCGTACGCGCGTCGCGCATTTTTCGCTAATATCTCGAAAATGGACTCTTGAATCAAAAAATGTTTTAAATAAAAGTAGTAGAGAATCTAATTACGAACAATTTCGTTTTTTATTCATTTCTGTACGGTCCAAATTCACCGAGTTATTAATTAAAAGACAATTTTATTTTATGTTGATAGTGGATGTTTTGCATGTAAAAATCAGTATTAACTCTGAAAGTATAGGTCGTACACATATAGTATATATAATGAAAGTTAAAGAGAATAAAATTTTGAACATGTTGATGTATGTATGAATCCATTTTGGTAAAGATAGCTTGAAGTTAAGAGCAAAAAACATGAAAAAATGTCATTTTTTAGTGCATTTTGGAAAATAACTTTTTCTAATTGGTTGGAGGCAGTAATGTTATGTATTTTTCTTGAAGATATTTTAATTATCTTTAAAATGAGACGTCGTAGACCTTTTTTCATTGAAACGTTGATGAATTACAGGCGTTTAAATATTGAAGAAAAAAAATCAATTTTTGTTAAATTAACATTTTAGTCCAAAAATATATGGATAATAATTTTTCAAAAATTTATTTTACCTTGTTTTCATTACTTCATATATATATGAACGTGCTGGAGTAGTATAAGTCTTTCGCAAAGTATGTTTTATTTAAAAAAAAAGTTCATGAATATTGCTGTATTTTTGATAAATTGTGGAAAAATTGCATTATCATTCCTTTTTTTGTAAATATCTCAGTTTCTATTAACTTTACGAAAAAACTTCAAGAGACCGAAATTAAAGCTGACAAAATTTCCTATAAAATGGAGTTTATGACATGTAATTTTGAATGCATTGTGATGGGAAACTGGCGTTTCAAAAGACAGGTAAGTTTACGTATGTAGCAGATCATCACTATGAGTCGCCTGAAATGATGAAAAAACGTGTCCTTAACATTTTTCTGTACCTATTGAAGTGTCAGAAGTTATTCTTGGGGTCTTTCTAAATTGTTTGGTACTAAGCCGATATTTTTAGGACCGATAGTACTGTACATAGGTATTAAAGATTGAGAAGAGTCCGAAGTCGGTATGCGGCGCGTGGCGTGGCAAACACTTTACGACTCGTTTTATTTAAAAAATCATAACTCACGAACAAATTGACGAAGCTTAATGATCAAACATGCAAATTAAAGCTAAAAGTAGTGCGAATGAAAAAAAAATATGAGATAATTATTAATTAAATAAGAATACTTAATTTTGTCGCCGCAAATTTAGTAATTTTTAAATGGTACAGAAGGACTTTAAGGACTTAAAGAATGCTAGAAAAAGAATTTCTGAATAAGAAAAACGAATTTGAAGTGTGACAGATATTTTTTATGTAAAAAAATTAATTTATTATTATTATTATTATTATTATTAATATTAATATTATTATTATTATTTATTTATTATTTATTATTTATTTTTAATTTTTTTATTAATTTATTAATCTTTTAATTTTTTTTATTTTTTTTTTAAATTAATAGCATGTAAATGCAAATCAAATTGCACCGGGTCATGTGGCTGCAAAAAGGCAGGGTTAAGATGTTCTGACCTCTGTGCTAATTGCAAACAGAACGGCTGCCTAAATATGTTCGTATCTGACGAAATGAGCGATTCCGAATCGAATGAAGACTATTCAAATAGTGCGCAAATGAAGAAGAAGAAGAAGAAGAAGAAGACTAACAACTAATTTCCGTCCTAATCGTATCTCTTCTATGTCGGTTATAAATTATTTAAATATTCATATTTCCTCAATTTTTCACTGTACAGAAATGAATAAAACACGAAATTGTTCGTAATTAGATTCTCTACAACTTTTATTTAAAACATTTTTCGATTCGAAAATCCATTTTCGAGATATTAGCAAAAAATGCGCGAAGCACGTACGCGTTTTTGTTGCGTCGCAAAACTACTGGAGTTTAAAAAAATTCTATCTCTGCTTTATTTGGTCGTACAGACTTGAATAAAAAACGAAATTGTGCGGAATTTTGTAAGCTACAATTTTGATATCTACATAAATATCCGTAAAGTTGATATTTTCCGAGTTATTTGCGAAAAACTAATTTTTTGGACCTTTTGGACCCTCCCCTGCCTGCAACGTAGCGTCTACACGTGGGGACTTTTAATATGTTAAATAGTATCCTAAAACAAGCCTGTTTACAAAGTTTCAGCCCAGTCAGTATTATTTCCTCCAAATCGACAAATTTCGAGTCATTTTACTGGGCTATAGATAAATGCACGCATATGCGTGAAACGGAACGGACTCTAAAAGTTTAGTTTGATCATTGGCTGATCAGTTCAAATATATACTATTTGATACGTGTATCAAAAGAGATCGGTGTAAACTATAGGCCCGTGTTCCCCGCTTTAGCACTCAGTGAGCTTTTGCTTTGTGTAATATATTGTAATCAGTTCGTAAGTATCATATATCTTACTCCAAAGCGAAAAAAAAAAAAAAAAAAAAAAAAAAAAAAAAAAAAAAACGTTATGGTATTTCGTGGCAAATTTTGCTAACAATTATCTATTTCAAGTAAGGATTAAAAAGATATCTTCGAATTTGTCCGATTAACCTATCCTATCAAGGTTGCGTTCGGGGAGCGCGCCATTAGCGCTATTTGCTTATTCTATCCTTGTTCTACACTTAATAAGCGATAAAGATAGAATAATGTAATAGCGCTAATAGCGCGCTCCTCGAACGCAGCCCAAGAGACGCGACAGTTGTTTCGCGCCAAGTGTCAGTATTGTAAAATAATGTTTAATTTGTTTGAAAGATGTCCCGGAAACTGTTGAGAGGATTGAATCACTGGATTACTGTATTTAAAACTGCATTGTGAACTGTATTTAAAGAATGTTAGCACTTTTCGAGTTACAAAGAACAAAATAACGTTTATTAAAAACGGAGTCTATACATTATACGTCTTTAGCCAGCGACTGCTTACGTACGACTGACTTCTGACTGTGTCGAGCTTATAGAATAACATTTGTTCACGCATGGGACACGCTCAAATCTCGTGACAATACATACTGAGTGATGCTCCGAACTATCCTATAGAAACTTGCTTTTCCAACTAAATTTATATTTAGATTCTTAACACTCTCCCTAAAAGCTAGTCTTCTATGAAAACATTATTTTTGCTTGTAATTCCTAACTTATTACGCAAAAACTCAAATCTTTTAACATTCAAAACTTTTGTGAAAATATCAGCTAACTGTTCTTCAGTTTTTACATAGCATACGTTTATCTCACCTTTTTCATAGAGATCTCGTACAAAATGATATTTCACATCAATATGTTTACTTCTTTTGTGAAACTCTGGATTTTTCACCAGTCTCAACGCACTTTGATTATAGTATATATAGTATATTCTCACTCACACTTACGTCAAGTTCTCTTAACAGTCTCATAACCCACACATTTTCTCTCGCTGCTGCTGCTGCACTCACATATTCGGCTTCTGTTGTAGAAACGGCTACACATTGTTGTTTTGTACTTTGCCAGCTACGCAGCTCCGCCATACATACACACTACACCTGTTGTAGATTTTCGCGTTTCTTTATCGCCTGCATAGTCGGCATCGGAAAAAGTTTTAAATTGATTATTTGCGCCGTATACAATTCCGTAATCCGTAGTACCCTTAACATAACGAATTATTCGTTTAACTAAATTCCAATGAGCTTTTGTTGGATTATCTAACGCTCTTGATGCTACATTCAACGCGAACGCAATATCTGGTCTACTTACGACTTGCAAAAACGTTAAATTACCTACTGCTTCTCGGTAGGGCACACTGCTATCAGTGTGTTTGGAATCATATGCATCCCACTCATGCTCTATCGGAATTTTTACTTCTTTTGCATCACTCATATTGAATCGCTCTATAATTTTTCTCGCATATGTTTCTTGGTTTACAAAGATCATATTATCACTTAATCTGTAAATTTCCATTCCTACAAACATTCTTACATTGTCAAAAATTGTTACTTCAAATTTTTCGCTCAATTTACAAAGGAACTCATCAATCTCTTTTTCGCATGATCCTAACACTAGGCCATCATCTACCCATAAAGCTATTATCAGAATTTTATCGCGTTTCTTTCTATAGTACAAACATGGATCGGCTTTACTCTCTTTTAAATTGCAATCTAATAGGAATTTCTCAAAGTGTTCGCCCCAATATCTGGGTGCTTGTTTTAACCCATATATACTTTTTATTAATTTGCACACCTTATTCGTACCATTTTCAAAGCCTTCTGGCTGTCTCATAAAAATTTCTTCCTTTAAAGGGCTATATAAAAAGGCTGTCTTTACATCGAATTGTCGTATTTTTAGCTTATTACTTGCCGCTATACTTAATATTATTCGTAGTGTATCATATCGTACAACTGGACTAAAAGTCTCGATATAATCTATACCCTCGCGTTGTGAACATCCCTTTATTACTAATCTTGCTTTATATTTCACGTTTTCATCGCATTTTTTCTTTCTAAATACCCAGCGGTTTCCTAAAACCTTCGCATTCTTCGGTTTATTTACTAATTGCCAAGTATTATTTTCTTTTAATGAATTTAATTCATCATTCATTGCAGTAATCCAATTTTTAGACTCTTCTGAATTTATCGCTTCATTGTAATTTTTCGGAACTACTTCCGCAATATTCGCGCACGGACTACCATACCAGCTTGGTTTCCTCACTTTTGTTCTATCACGTAGTGATCGCGTGTTTTCATCAGTATCTTGTGTGTCGACCTGTAAATATTCCGCATCGTCATATGTACTTTTTCGCGATACATTTAACGGTTCTTCCTTTGGACCTATAGTTTCTCGCGATACATTTAACGGTTCTCTCTTTGGACTCATAGTTTCAATTTCTATATACGCAGTTGACAGTTTTTCACTCTTAAACTGAACATCTCTAGTAATTTGTACATCTCTCTTTTCTGGTACATATACTCTATAGCCTTTCAAGTTTTCTAAATATCCTACTAAGTAACCTTTCATCGCTTTCTTATCTAGCTTTCGCCGTTTTTCTTTTGGTATGTGTACAAAACATTCGGTGCCAAATACTTTAAAATATTTTACATTAATTGAATTATTATGCCATAACTTGTTATGTAGTAAACACATGCGTCGTGCACGACATAACTAAAGCGAATAGGAGAGATTGTCGGATGGCTCAGACACATACACACACATTCACCTATAGGTGCATCAATTAATTATATGTACAAATAAATAATTCGGTATCTTAGGGACGAGTTTCAATGCTCGCTAGATGTGGCTCCGGCGTTTTCGATCCTTCGTTGTCACGGCCGATATTCTATTATTCTTCGTTATTTCGATGTACATGTCGGTTACGTGGCCACGAAGAATCGCTCGAGACTTTGCCTTTCCTTCGAGATTAACATTTAAACTCTTTACAAAGGACATAATTTTAAACATAAAATAAAGTGTGTGTCAAGCCAAGGCGACCCAAGGTCTACACCTCTAGGCGCTGTCGCATCCGCACAATCAGGTAGCGACTCAGGGCGATAGTCCCCTAGGCGTCGTCGCTTACCGCTCTCTCTACTCAGGGCAACAGCCCCTAAGCGAAATAATCAACAACAGCCCTTAAGCGAAGTCACATACTATGCGCAACTGATCCATGTATGTATACGTATTTGCGTTCTCTTCTTAATTGTCATTTTTTGCTTTAATGTTTAACGTTTACATTCTTTATTAAAACGATCTTTTCAACTGTTTTCTGTATTTATTAATCACACATTAAATAAGGCTCAAGACGAAAATACGGCGTAGATATGAGTAATATCTATACTGATCACATAACATAACTCATATGGAGTTTTATTTTCAACTTTAGTTGGGCCACTTCTATTTAGTACATGAACTACATAGTTGACTGCCTCTGCCCACAAAAATTCAGGCATATTATTTTGCGCATATAGAACCGATCGCGCTGCTTCCATAACAATTCTATTTTCCCTCTCGGCTACACCATTCTGTTGAGGCGTATACGGTACCGTTACAATATGCTTTATTCCCCTTTTGCTAAGAAATTCATTAACATCTTTGTCAATGTACTCACGACCACCGTCAGTAACTAATTCTTTAATGTCGCGCCCGAATTGCGTTCTAATCTCATTACAATAATGTTCTATTTTTAATTTTACTTCTGATTTGTTTTTCAAGAAATACACGGTTCTATAACTCGTAAAATCATCTTTGAAAACAACATAATATCGTTTTTTTCCAAGTGAATCCACACCCATAGGCCCACACACATCCGAATAAATTTTCTCTCGTGGCTCTTTAGCCCTAGCAGTATTTTTACCAAACATTGTACGATGTTGCTTCCCATAAGCACATGCATCACAAAATTCATTATCTACTTCTACATTGATATTTAAATTCTTTAAAAAACTTTTTACGTGTTTTTTATCCTGATGTGCGAGTCTCTCATGCCATAATTGCAGGGTGTCGACCGCGCTTGCCAGATTCGCATTTTTTGGAAGAACTACTCGCATATCAATTCGATACAGCTCTCCAATTTCTAAACCGATTGCAACTATATTACCGTTTCTATAAAACGTACACGTTTTTCCTCTATTTGTCACGGCCATATCAACGCCCTTTTTCGCTGTCATTTTTACAGAAAATAAATTTTGTTTCAAACCCGGCGCATACAATACATCATATAATCGCGCATCATACCATTTTCCTCTCACACACATTTGCACGTCGATGTTGCCTCTCCCAAGCGCTGACATAACTGCACCGTTGCCCACTCGAATTGTCGTCGGCGTTCCAAACTGCTTGTATTCGGTGAACCAGTCACCCCTGCTCGTCATGTGATCGGACGCCCCTGAGTCGATCAGCCAATGCTCCTCACTGTATTTGTCGTCGACTCGTACCAAGAACGCTTGCTTTTGCGGCTGCTTGAACTCCGTCTCTCTTCTGTCATTGTTACCTCTATACTCGCTCTTGCGATCTTCACTAGCGTAACAGTTTCTAGCTATGTGATTTTTGCCACCACATTTGAAGCATCCAGGACAGTCTTTCTGTATGTGATCCGGCTTTCCACAATTGAAACAGCCTCGCTTCTTGAACTTGCTGTCATTATACCGTTTATCGTAATTATTTCGTTTATCGGAACTTGTCTTCGTTCCTGGCTTATTTGCTTTTGATTTAGAGAGCAATGCCTGCGTTTCGCTTTCCGACGTTGTCGCGCTCCTATGTAGTCGTACCTCTTCGGTCATTAGCCTTGTTAACAGATTATCTATTGTCCTCTTCGCACCTGCTGTGCTTTCCCAAGCACTGTGGAAATGAGCGTACTCTTGAGGTAAGGTCGAGAGGATTCTAGATATCAACATTGAATCCGTTACGTCGCTCCCTAGCGACTTTATTTTGCTGGCTATTTGCTGAACGTTTGAAACGTTTGTTACCACGTTTTCACTAGCATTCCACTGAAAATCAAAGAATTGCTTCTGTGTGAGCGACAAACTTTCCTCACTTTTCAAGTCATAAATACTGTGCAGTTTCTTCCACATCTCCGCTGCATTCTGACATCCCATGATTAGCTGCAACGGCTTACTTTCAATGGTTGTAACTATCAACTTTTTCGCAGCCTTATTGGCTTTATTCCATGCTGCCTTTTCGTCTTCCTTCACGGGAATAGGTTGGGTCCCGTTGCACACTCCTAGAAGGTCATCATTGTCCAACAACGTTTCCACGACAAAACGCCACTGCTGCCAGTTTTCTGCATCTCGCAGCTTTTCAATCTTGAATGCACCCGCATCCATCGTTGACGTCGAGATTGACCAATATATCACGATATACCCAGTGTCACTCTAACTTCACTTGAGTAACTTATGCTTCTCTAATGCGTTATGCTGGGCCCATAACCTGTTAGCACTTTTCGAGTTACAAAGAACAAAATAACGTTTATTAAAAACGGAGTCTATACATTATACGTCTTTAGCCAGCGACTGCTTACGTACGACTGACTTCTGACTGTGTCGAGCTTATAGAATAACATTTGTTCACGCATGGGACACGCTCAAATCTCGTGACAATACATACTGAGTGATGCTCCGAACTATCCTATAGAAACTTGCTTTTCCAACTAAATTTATATTTAGATTCTTAACAAAGAAATACATGACACATGAAAAATACATGATGTATTTTCCAGCACAGTTTGGCATAGCTGTCATCGACACATTTATGTGATAAATACACCACACCCATACACACCGCCTGTCATACAAGAACACACATACAATAATGCACAAAATTTTACACTTTCCGCAGGTACTGATAAAATATATTATACTAATAACACTTTGCCTCAGTTGCAGGATACCGTTGCAAGATCCAGGTCGTTTCAACAAGACACACGTTGCCATCAACGTTATGGTGAAAATGAGAGACGGTGTTCTCAAAAGGAGAGAGATGATGTTCGTTATTCACAGAAAGTTCCGATGCAAGAAAAAAGTACAGACAAAAGGTACTTTTTTATACTTATTTGTACAAAGATTTGTAAGAAAAAGATGAGTTTCTCAATTAAAAGGATGTATATTTGTAAATAATTACATATATAAATTACAGGCAAGAGGAGCGACTTGATCGTATGGAGGCAGAGCTGAAGTAAGTATGAAATATATATATTAATATAAAACGTCCTTCCTTTTCAAAGTCTAACTTCGTGTAATGTTTTTGTTTTCAGACAAATGAAAAGACTATTAGAAAAAATATTAAAATGCGTACAGGATCGCCTGCTGGATTTCCGATATCAACATTACAGCAGATGGACGCATTCGAAAACATTGACCAGAACGGTTATTCTGATACTGTAAGTTAAGGACACTTTTGCCCTCATTAACTTAAATATGTATTTATTATGCATTTTAATTAATCTTAATTTTTTCAGGTAAATTATTTCGAATATGTCGGTGGCTTCCATTTAAAGAAAGCTGTAAATCTATATGCTTGAAGGAAAGCTTAACCGACTCACTGACGCGGTCATTCACCTGGTGGGGCCGAGAAGAAGGATATAGCGACCCTTTTACTAACAAAGATTTTTAATATTATGTTTTTGATATATCTCATATTTTTTTCCAGAGGCTGTATGCATGAACCGGCACTTTCCAAAGCCAACGCAATCTGAATTCCAGGCTCAGATGCGGGAGGCTGTTCGCGTTGCGAAGGAGAGAAATCGCAGCAAGATGCGTGGTCCACGCACACGGACAGTCGAGGCGAGAGGGGTCAACCACGACTTTTGGAGCGACGAGAGGAAGACAACCCTGAAGAACAAACGTTAAACGAATAAGAATTATATTATTTGTTTCAGGTAAAAACAAAGCCCGGTCGAGTACCTAAAACTGGGACATTCGTGTTGTTTTTACTTTTAAATAGTAATATTTCAACTTTTCCTTTTCTAAAAAAAGGGATGTTAAATCGATACTCGCATCTCTCGTACATAAAATTTTACATAAAATATGTACACAACAATGTAATGTATACGTAGCTGGCGTTTCTCGTATTTAAAATACGACGAACGATAGTATATATAAGAACAGCTTGTTGGAATAAAAACTTAAGATTATTCTTGAATTGCAAAAATGCCATTGGTCAATAACTTATTGCTTATGTCTACTCCTGCTGCCATTGTAGATTGTAGACGACGCTTATAGGAATTTCCTTAATGTATTTCACTAATAATTGACCTTTGACTTTTTTTTTGTTATAAGATCTCCGACACATTGAGATTGAGGTTATTATTAGACGTGGTGTCAAAATGACACCTAATAATATTGTAAAAAAAAATCCCCAGGAACAAAAATAATCGTTTCCCGAAATGTTTGAATGCTAACTATGATCCCGTTTATTGCTCTATTACGTAATAAATAAATTATTTATAAATTAATTTTATAAAAACATTATTTGATATTTTTTTATATAGGTACCAAGTATTCGTATAAATAAACACTGCACAAATTTAAATAACAAAATAGTTTCATTAACATTTAAGTCTCCGTGTGTATCGTTTCTTTTTTACCTTTCCAGTGCATACGTGAGTCTGTTACGTTCGACGCTATTTTCCCTACGTTAATGTATTTAGAAAACTTATAAAAAAAATTTCACAAACATTTGTCTACATTGTAGTTGACGATTTTATAGTCATTTTAATAAACATCGTTTATTTAATATTTTATTTTTAATGAACTTTGAATTAGAATAAAAAAAAAAAGATGAGTTTCTTTAAAAATTTATTTTTTTTTCTATACAGAAAGAAAAAATCTTTTATACCCGATTTCACCAACGTCGTTTAACTTAAATCTTACAATTAGAGAAATTCAATACACTAGTATAGTGATTTCTTTCTTAATTTTGTAGCGGATACTAAAGTATGTATTTTTATTTTCTTATTTTCTTATTTTTTTTACTTTATATTAATATATATCTATCTCATAACCTCGTGACCTTTTAAATTTTTACTCAAGACTGAAATAAAATGTTTTGTTACATTAATTACATGTTTGTTTTTATTTTATTTTACCATGTTACAATCAACCCAGAGCCCTGTTACAACTGGCTTTAGTATAACACTACTGAGGATCCACTTTTCTTCGAAGCTTCAACTTTGTGGAATTCCAATGTACAAGCGTTTCTTATACTGCGAATTTTAGCCTTTACAAGCGTGTTATTATCCGGAAAATTTTCTTTCAACATTTCATCCCATGCATTATAGTTTTCGTCTTTCTTATTGCGGTCTTTATATATTTCGCTCAAAATAAGACACAATTCAATTTTTTTGAAAATATCAATCTGCACTATTTTTTTTCTTGAACAGTTACCTCTCTGAAGTGAAAAACGTTTAAAAGATTTTTTCCTTCTGCATAGAAAAAAAAAAATAAATTCTTAAAGAAACTTATCATTTTCCTTTATTCTTATTCAAAGTTCATTAAAAATAAAATATTAAATAAACGATGTTCATTAAAATGACTATAAAATCGTCAACTACAATGTAGACAAATGTTTGTGAAATTTTTTTTATGAGTTTTCTAAATACTTTAACGTAGGGAAAATAGCGTCAAACGTAACAGTTTTGACAATATAGCTTTCCTCATATCACCCGTGAAGTACTATTGTAAATGCATTTTTTTAAAGTGGTTTTTCCTAGTAAGCTTATTCCACTAAAAAATGCATCATTGTCTTCGCTGATGCGAAAAATAGTTAATGCAAAAACTAGTTTTTCCAAAATCATTTTTAAATTGTCAAAACTATAATTATTACACATCACAAATATATTTATTATATATGATACATATAGAACTACGGAAGTTGTATGGTTATAATTGACGTTATGTTCTATGTGAAGAGTTCTCTTTTGATAAATGTTTTTTAGAAAGATAACTTAAAGAATTCTTCTTCTCAACAATGCTCACTGAGGCCTCTATACAATGTAGGGAAAACTGCCGGGGTCTACAGTACTCTACAGGTCTGTCTGTCTACAATTTTTTCGCTTTTTTCAAGTTTACTGAAAAACTAATAAAGATATTTAGCCAAACATTTTGATGGTATAACCTTTTAAGTTTTCTATTAAAAAAAAAAACGTAATTAGAATCGTTTATCTTTTAACATTTTAAAGAGATGAATTTTTTAAGTGGGCAAATCAAGCGTAGACAGATGGCCCAGTATGTGTGCGGAGCTATCTGTTCACATAATAAGAAACATATTATTTATATTAACTTTTATACTTATTTATAATATTATTTATGTATTTTAATATAATATTAATTATATATTTGACTCTTTCGACTAGGCAGTTTTTTCAATATTATATATATTATTATTAATACATATTATTGAAAAAACTACCTAGTTGAAAGAGTCAGAGCAGTAATAGGCGTTTTGTGTAGACTTTCTGATACGATTCCTGCGTAGAACTGACTTTTCTTTCTATCCGATGACATCAAACTGATTTTGAGTTCGTTGCAAAATCAACGTGGTGAGTTTCTTTTGTCTTCTCAATTCTTTAATCCTTTTTTTTATTTTGAGTTATTTAATCATAAAATGCTCGTTAAATAAATATTAATGATTATAATTAAACATGCAATCGTACAAGAATATTACACACATATATATTTTATTGTCTTCTTTAACAATTATATTTTTAATTACTAAATGCATCAAACAAATTCTTATAGTTATAATAATATATGCAGATTAATTATTTATTGGTAAAGTAAATGTTTGGTTGGATAATATATGCAGTCTGAAAAGTCAAATTTTATAAAAAGAGGGTTTAACTTCAGGAGCGTATGTCTTTTTTTTGTATTATTAATTACAGTTTTAGCTAACTTCACGCTATTTTCACGCGCGTATGTCTTTTTTTTTTTTGTATTATCGATTACAGTTTTGATTAGCAATCAACGGGAATGGACTACCAAACGTCAGCACGCGGTCACCAAACGAATGTTTACAATTATAACGATATACGCAGTCTGAAAAGCCGAGTTTTACAAGAGGGGTGCTAACTTCACGCGCATATGTCTTTTTTTCGCATTATTAGTTACAGTTTTGACTAATACCAATCATCGGGAATGGACTACCAAACACCACCAAACGACCACCAAACGAATGGTAATAGGTAATTATTATTGGATTTTTCAGTAGTGGGGGAGGGGCAACTTCACACAGCTAGCGAGCAACAAGCGTTGTTCAACGTGGAGAGTGGGACGCCCCACGTATGGGGCGTCATGCCCCTCGCAAGCGATCGGTTTTCGCTCTCGGCGCTCTCGCCTCTTAGTCTCGAATGCACTTTCGAGCGCAACGGTTCGCTCCAGTTGCGGGCGGCGCAAAAAAAGCGCGTTTTTCATCACTTGCCGTTCCAAATTGCAGTATAACCGTAGTGTTCTCTTATTTCCGCGAGCGTCGGGAGTGCGAGCGAGTGAGTGTATAAAGTGTGTGAACGAGCGACGCAACGTTTTGGGGGCTCGTCCGGGGTCGAAAGGACAAGCTGCGCTTTTAAGTCGAGATGGCCTCGACCACTCTTACAAGGAAACGGCTCAGGGTAGCGACCCCACAGTCGGACGCTGCCTGCGGAGATGACGGCGGAAGTGGTGATATTGCAGGCGGTGCCGATATTTCGACCACCCCCGGCCTCTAAAGGTTAATCTTTGATGTCGTTAGTATCCGATAGTTATTTATTGTAACGTTAAGCTTTTATTTTGTATATTGACGCATAATTTATTTTTCTCTATTTTCTCGTGCTCTGGCTTCTTGGTTGCATTGAGTGAGTGAATTTGTATTCTACATCTACATTATTTAACATTAGTCACTGCATAGTTTTCATCAATATTTATGTTAATTAACAACTTTATTCAAGTTGTTATGTATGCGCAATCAGGAATTGTACACAATATCAAGGATAACACAAGACTATTTTAATGCAAGAAATTCAATCGATACAGTTGTTAGAGAAACGCACGCACTTGGTCTCTTGTCGTTGCTATGCTCTACTCGCATGTTTTAATATGAACTATTATAACACCAGTATAACATAACACTTTCCCCCCCTAAGAAAGTAATTTACAAGTTGTAATGTTCTTAAAATATAAACGCGTAATATACAATAAGAATTTCGCAATGTAATGAATAACAGTAAATTGTGCTTTTAAGGCAAAAAATAATCGTTTAGATAATTCGGCCTTTTACGTGATCAATCCGATTTACGTATGATCTGTTCAACCTGTTCTTGCGGCTCTTCAGGGGCATCCTCGTAAAAAGAGTGATCTGAAAAGTCAAGGTTCTCATTTACTTGCTCTTGCATTGGAGCTTCTTCTCGCTTCTGTGTTGGAGTCGGTTCTCGTGTAGGTACTCTCTCTACTCTCTCTCTCTCCTGTATTGGAGTCGGTTCTCGTGTAGGTACTCTCTCTACTCTCTCTACTCTATCTCTCTCCTCCTCCAACGGTGGAGGACCAAAATCTAAATGATCTTGTTCGTCTCTAGGTGTAGATTCTACAATTGAATCTTGCGAATCAATCAAACATCGTGGAAATCTGTATTTTTATCACATCCTCGAACCATCCTTCTCTATCCCCGTGCATCTCGTATAAGTGATAAAAATTTCTAAAACCAGCCAGTCTTCTAATCTTTCAATCGCGTCTTTGATCTATAAAAAAAGGGAAGAAAATAAATGGCAACTCGAGACTGGCGAATTGCACGGTGCTTGTCAAAATTGAGCGTGATAAGAGAATTCTAGGTCACTGTCGTTTCAACCACCGCTGTTTCAACCACCCGCTCGCTTTTAAAAATTCCAGTGCAAATAAAACAGAGAACGTGTTTCAGAGACGAGGCACGAGTGCCCAAGAGAAAGCCGAACCAATAAATCACGATGCTAGGTCCTCGCACGTACACGAAACAGACTGTAATATTAGACGAACATCTGAAACGAGATAAAAAGTTTCCTACATTCCTCGAAATAATGCAAGTTTGTGACAAAGGTTCTCTTTTACAAGCGGATATCAGACTCGCGAATGTTACACGCGAGAAGGGTCGTATTTAAATTCCTTGATCATTCATGAGCGTTCTATTGTCGGATAGATGTATTCCGAGTCGACGATTCGCGAGAGATGCGATAAATTCTCATGAAGCGCACGTCTCGCCGCCGGCGGAGAATTAAAATTGGCTAAAAACCGAGCGGCGAACGTTTAACTCGCTCGTTAAATACAAGTTAGAAATGAGCGCTAAAAAGTTGCGTAATATGGTCCAATTATTTGGCAGACTCTAAGCAGAGTACTTATGCAGCACAACTAATAAATTTTGCAAAAGTAAATGAGTAGTCCATAGACCTAGGATAATGAATTTAGGCATCTTCCACAGATGTTAATTACTTTGATGCAAAATTCGATTTTTTCAATTATTTTTTATAATTCTGTTATATTCGCTTGTAAGTAGACAGTTTTTTGGATAAAGAAAAATTTGCTCCATTTTCTAAAAAATAAACTAAAACTAAAAAAATAAACTTTGTTTGAAATAATCACGTACTGACAATAAGTTCGTGACCGCTTTTACTCTTAAATATGTATTCGATATAAATAATTTTATTCCATAGTTGTTCTCTTATGCGAACAGTCGTTAGCAAATTGACAATATGCATTAATGTTCGACAGTTGACACATTACTATTTACAGACAGTAACTGTCTTACGTTACCGATCACGAGTCGCAAAACCATACTACCATATACACATCTACGCGGTATAACCGTTATGCGACATAAATAGGCAAGATACGCACGCTTGCGACAAACCGCGATCGCGCATTCCCCGAGTTATTCCTGCGGCGATCAGCTCACTAACAATATACTGCCGTTAATTTGTCACTGCCATTCAGTCGGGTAGATAGCTAGGGCTGATTAGAAAACCTGAACGCAGAGTTGAGAGCACAAGCCCAGAGAATGTATGCGACGTTGACGCAACGTGTAGACGCGTGCCTAAAATTCTTTATGTAACATTCTATGTGACACAGATTCGAGATCACTTTTTTCTCGAAAGCCGATAGACATAAACGTATCGATCACAGATGTCCGAGAATTATCATTCATTTCCCATAACAATCATGCGATTACCGATTACGCAAGACTCTCCTAAAGAATTTCACTTTCATTCGTTTACCAAAATTGTGCTTATTACCTCAGCTTTACTCGCTGCAGTTGCACACGAAACAAATAAATTGCGGATATTCTACTATACGAGTTAGACAAGACTTAAGAAGACAAAATGCACTCTTGTTGATATACGCATTTCTACATTATGGCTTTCGCAAGCTTCACAATATTTGTATTTGTGACTTTATTGTTTTACGCAAGACGTAATCGTGCGGCGAGTTCGATAGCGCTAAGGGGCTTTCTATGGCAGAAAGAAGTGCGACGGTGCGCGCGGTGTCTTATTCCGATTCGACAAATTCTCTCGTACGATTTCCAATCCGATAGAATACGACGGAAAGACATCCGGCAAAAAATAAGGGCCGTATTCATAGTCGAACCTCAAGTCGACACTTAAGACAGTCTTGACCAAGTCAATTTTATTCAATCAAGACCGTCTTAATATTGGTAGATTTCATAGTCGTGAAACAAGATGATCTTCACGAAGAAGATTTTGCTAAAGTAAGTCTTATTTGATTTGAGCTTGACTTAGCGGAGACTGTATTTAAGGCAAGCTTATTCTCAAATCGGCTGTTTCCGTACCCTTTCCGTTAGTTCCTCCAATAAGAACATTGCATTCAAGATATAAATATGTTACGTTGCGTACTATTTTGTATACAAATGTTATCGAAGAATTTGAGGTTAGTGTTTCGAGAATAATTGCTGGCTGTGCGGTTAAAACGATTTTTCTTTTCTGTAACGAAAATTGTTGGCTTACCGGGTAATCGATTTTCATACATTGTAATCGATTTTCATACATTTTTTATTTTATCTATGTTCAGTTTATTACACGTTTATACACGTCAACAAAAGATTATTAGTGGCCAAATAGTTTCTGTGTACAGAAGTGTCAATAATCAAAAGATTTCGTCGGAAATTTCGGGAAATGAACAGGTTTGTAATATTTATTATTCAATCGTAAATAAAAGATATATACAGTACATGACATAAATACATAAATTATTTAATACGTAAATAATACTTTATATTATAAATTGATATTATCTTCATTATTAATTTAAAAAATTATTATAGCAATACACATTCTGTTTCCTTTATTTTAGGGATAACAAAAGATCTTTGAATCTTATATAATAATTTTTATTATAAAATATTGTATTTACAGAATGTCGTGCAAAGAAAAGCCTACAAGACAACCGTCCAGTAAAAATAAACATTACACGTTAATGGAGAAAAAAATGTTTTTACAAATACTGGAAAAATATAAACATATAATAGAAACAAAAAAAAGTGATGCTACTACATTAAAAGACAAAGATATCGCGTGGAACGAAATATGTGAGGAATATAATCAATCAGCCTTGATCTCTCAAGAAGTAAGGCATAATTTAGATATAATTAGAAGTTTTATAATTTCTCTCTGAATATAATACATGCTTCAGTTCAAACATTATATACAATTTTATTTATAGAGAAGCATACAACAGTTAAAAAAATTATGGGCCAATTTAAAACAGTCTCAAAGAGATACCTTAACTAAAGAGAGACAATCATATCTAGCAACTGGTGGAGGACCACCAACAGAAGAAGCAACTGTTGATCCTGATATTCTGAATATAGCGCCGAATCTTATGGAAAATGCACCAGTGCTATTCTCTTCAAACATGACTGAAAAAGAGATCAAAGGTATGTCTACAATTAGTTATATTATCTGAATTTCTAGCACTATAAATATATGGAATCTTTTTAAATATCGGTATGTTTTTTTCGTATTTTCTTATCTTCTATCTATAAATTTCAGATAAGCGTGAACTTGCATTTAATATAATATCTACTGATGAAAATGTACATGTACTACATAACATAAGTAAAGACGATTTCAGTGATGAGAACAATATAAGGATTAATTTGCAAGGTATAAGTTATATATTTGAATGCTAATATATATTAATATTCTTTTGAAAAATAGAAATATATAAAAATATATAATAACAAATATAATAACTTTTTATATAATATAAAATATAAGTTTATCATTTTTAAAATTAACTACATTATCTTTGAGCTTTTTGTAATACAAGATTATTACATGTTTTTATATCAACGTGTTTTATTTTTATTTTATAATATATGACTATTAATGGATTTCAGATGAAGATGAGTTTTCATTTAAAACAATATCTGGTAATACAAATGAAGATAAATTAGATAATGCAAACAAAGAACATGTTGTAAATGATGAGAAAGACATAAAAATTATTGATTCTCAAGGTATATATGAAATAAATAAATTATATAATCAAATTTTATTATTATAATATATAATATTAATATTTTTCTATGACACGTATAAAATATAACAGCAAAACTATCTCATTTGTTTTACAGATATATTTATTTCAAAAAAATATAATAAGCGATCAATAACTTCTGATACTATAGACATAAAAAAAGAGGAAATATTTAAGAAAAAGAAGAAAAACACGCAGCAAGAATTATTTAATTCTGAAGAAAACTTACGAATGCAACGTGTAAATCAAATAATAGATCAAGAGCAACGATTAGCAGTTGTTAAAATTAAACATGAGGAAGATATGGCTAAAATAAAAGAAAACCATTTAAAACGGTTGAACAAAATGGAAATAAAACATAAAAATGAAATAAATAATCTTGAAATAGAAATTAATAAAACTAAACTAAAGATTTTAGAAAATCAGTATTCAAACAAGGAAAATATTAATTTACGATTTTAAGGCATCATTATATTACTCTTTTAGTTACGTATGTGAGATTTATTTTTTGTTTTGTATGTGATATTTGCTTTACTTTTCAAATGTGATTATTTTTAAACGAAAAAAAGATACAGTTTAAGCAAAGAAAAGACTGGTACGTTTATAGCATTAACTTACAATAAATCATAATTACTTTCTTTTATATGGTATATATATATATATATATATATATATATATATATATGTTAGAAAACAAAGGATATTTAAGTTCTGTTCGTGCAATTTTTTATTTTCTTATAAAAAAGTATATAGTTTATAATAAATTATAAATAAACTATGTTTTGTATAATATATTTTGTGTTCAAAAAAAAGAATTCTTTTATATGTAACGTTTCAACAAAATAAAAAAAATTAATATATCTTTATTTTCACATAATATTTCTAAATTATCTTAAGCCTAAATACACCTTACATCTAAATAGACATTATCTATATCAGTGTTAGAGTTTCTGATCATTATTCCACCTTCTCTGATATAAACGTGTTTTATCTCATTTTAATTATTTTTATGTGAATTTGTAATAAACATTAGTTTGTATTTTTAATATAACGTCTGTTAATGGAATTGCAATATATGGCAGTATAAATACTGTTTTGTAAATGATGAGAACGACATAGAAATTGCTAATTCACAAGAAATTAACAAAATTAACTTAAAATTAGTATAAGAAATATTTCCAATGTAAGAATTATTTAAAAAATAATGAAATGCACTATTATATACGAAAACACATTATAAATAAAAATAATTATTTTCAAATTAGTCCTTAGTCAGCCTATCTAAAAAGTCGTTCAATTAGAGCATTTCGCATTACAAATCCATCTCCAGGTTGCCAATGAGGTTGAGGTACAAGAACTTCATCGTTTATATTTTCTTCTTCTTCTTCTTCTTCTTCTAATTTATCATTCAAAATTAACGATAAATTGTGTAGAACAGCACATGCTACTACAATTGTCGTGGAAGTTAATAATTTTGTAGTGAGTCCTTTAGACAAACACGGAAATCTGCGCTTCCAAATACCAAAAGTCCTCTCAACAATTCGTCTAGTCCTCCCATGGATAATGTTATAACTGCAAAAAAAGTGCAAGTATGTATATATGTGTGTATATAAAATTTAAAAATTATTTTAGTACTTTTTTGTTATTTTTGCTATAATATATGTGTATATGTGTGTAATTCTTTGCATGTGTGTGTGTGTGTGTATGACATTAATAAATTATATTTTATTATTATCTTAATTTTCTTAATGTCATATAGTGAATAAGAATAAAAAAAGAACAAGAATAATGTTATACTTATGTAGAAAAAGAAAAAATACAAAGTTATAAGTTTTTTCATATATTTTTATTTATGTATATGTATTATGCATATTATATATATTTACATATTATATTTATTTGTTATATATATTTTTATTTATGTATATGTGTGTCTATGCTTTTCTTCTATTTTTTCGCATTCTTATTTTTCTTTATCATTCTATATTCTTTGTAATGCTTGATTATTATGTAAACTGTTTAGTATAATATTATTATTTTAATAATATATATATATAGAATTATACAAACTTTATTTCTTCGTCGGTAACGGGATTATTAATTGGTGTGAGCAAAAATGGTAATGAGGGGTATCCACCATCACCGACGAGTATTCCATCTAATTGGCGTTGTCTGTACTGTATATAAATTCATGAGTTTTGGAATATGCGACTGTCGTGCTCACTTCCTGGCCATTCCGGCATAATGTTTAATATTTCGGTACGCGGTCCAACAATAACCTGTAAAATAAAAAAACAATTACGGAAAGAAACAAATAATATGTTTATGTCTAAAACATAACTGATATTTATTTAAAATTTTCCATATTTTTGTTCTTGCATACATGCAGTAATGTAACTCAAAATTATTAAATGTTAATTTTTAATGCAAATGCATATTAATTTATATTGTTTAATTTATAATGCATACTTGTACATTTAAAGAAAAATATCCTTTCCTATTACGATATATCTCATTAATATTTTGAAAATTTGTATGCGTTAAGCGAATATGAGTACAGTCTATTGCTCCATCGATCGATGGAAGACCGATACCACCAGGACCACGTCCAAGCTCTTTGAATAACCGTTTATTTTCAGAGCGTGCTTCATCAGACGTAGGCATTTTTATATATCTGTTTATGTTACTTGCTAGTAAACAAGAAACTCGAAAAATAATTCTTGATATCGAGGACTGTGAAATTTGTATCACATCACCCATCACAAGCTGTAAAATTAAAATAAATAAATTAATTGTAATTTATGCTAGATTCTTATATACCTTATATTATGTATCTTATATTATATTGAGAAAATAAAGAAATTGAAAAAATACTTATCGAAAAAGTGTGTAAAACTAACCTGAAAACTTGCTGTTGCATAAAATCTTAAGCAGATTAATAATTGTAAAATAGGAGGGATTGGCAAACCACGGTTATTGATTTTTGCCAATCTCTCTTCTACTAGTGGCAAAATACCAAAAATTACAGAGTCCTTTGAAAAGCGAAATCTTTTTTTAAATTCTTGTTCATTAAAGAACTCAAATGGATTTTGGTTATCACGAATATATCGTTTCGGCGCACGTAGTATTTCTTCATCATCATTTTCTTCTTCATTAAATAAATTTATTTCACAAATAACAAAGATTTTCCAAATCCATTATTCACTTTTATCACACTTTTCACTTACTTCACTTTGCTTAAGTCCTCTGTGATGATGACTTGACGAAGATAGTCTTATTTAACAACATATGTATCAAATAAGACAATCTTAAATGACTATGAATTCACAATAAATAAGGTAGCCTTAAGCTCATGCTTAGATGTGTTTATGAATCACATGAAGACATTCCCAAATAAGATCATCTTGAATAAGGTACGCCTTGAGAGTTTGCTTAAATCCCGCCTTCTTTTTGGACTATGAATCTAGAGGGCATCTTAAGACGGTACTTAAGGGGGCATATACCTTTCTCGGCTTCAAAAAATCGATTTTTTTTTTATTGCATATTTCGAAAGAACAACATTTCAGGAATGTAAATCCAAAGCCATTTAAAGAAATTCGAAAAATTGAAGAAGTTACAGCACTTTGTACTGAGCGCCGTCCGAGCGCTAGCAAAAGCGAACGGATCTTTGGACAAGTACGAGCAAAGCTACGATACCTTATCTGACGACGTTTTGAATGCAATTCGCCCTATATACGAAGATCTTTCAAATGAGTCGTTATTGAAATGTTGCCTTGGCGGATATACTCAAAACACGAACGAAAGTTATAATAACTTGATCTGGAGGATGCTCCAAAAAATACAAACAGTAGCGCTCGAGTCGTCGAAATTGCGACTTTTCTCGCTGTTTGTTTATTTAACGAAGGAACCTTAGCTCTTTTGAAAGTAATGAGTACAATGGGAATAGCAGTTGGACAAAACGCAGTACAATTTGCTGCGTTGAGTGACACTCGCCGCTGCGATCAAGCAGACGTCCGAGAGCAGCATGCAACACGGGAGGCCCGACTACAGCACCGCCTTGAAAAAAACCATCAAAATGATGAGCACCTTGCCCTGGAGGATTCCCTGTATGGCCCCGGAATAGATGATTACATGTAAGTCGTGAGAAAACAGTTATCATAGTGTAAACTTGTTCTGAAACTATAAACGCGTTTTTCTCGAAACCATGTTTTTCAAGTCGGTACCATAAATATCTCGGTAATGGATCAACCGATCTATTTAATTTTTTTTTTAAATAAAAGTTTATAAAATTTACCAGTCCTTGACCCATGCTTTTTGAAAAATTTTGATTTTATATATTTTTTTTTAAACAAAAAAGATTGAAATTTTTGTTGAAAATTGATACCTAAATTTTGACAATCTGCTATTTTATTGAAAATTTGAATTTTCAAAAAAGGATGGGTCAAGGACTAGAAAAATTATTAAACTTTAAGACCTTTTTTTATTTTTTGTCTTCAGATGAACTAGCTCGGAGATTCCGCCGGTAAATCGCAAAATCCTACATGACAAGCAGGGCCTAGGGCAAGGGGCTGTAAGGGAAGGGGTTTTCATCACTAATAAAAAACAAAAATCAGGAAATGCACTTTAAAATATGTACTTTCATTTGCAAAAAACCCGATCCTCGTATTTTTTATATTTTCGCCGGAAAAAAATCGTGAAATATGCTGTTTTTTTGGTCCGAGTAAGGTATATGCCCCCTTAAGGCGATCTTAAATATAAGAACGGACTATGAATACGGCCCTAAGATCAGTCTTAGTAGTGATGTAATTCCATCTCTTTTCAATCGCTTTCAAAACTTTCTTTAGGTACGTTAGTAAAAAGAGAGGTAACATCTAACAAAATTAAAACGTCACCGACTCCCACTCTTACTCCTCTCAGTTCCACAGTTCCACAATCAGTTCCACAAAGGACCAACTATCCTTAATATATGATTCGGGTTTAGGAACAGATTTTTCTAAAATTTTATGCAAAAAATTGGCGATATTATAAAGCGGACTGCCTAAAGTGGAAACAATTATACGTAATGGTGAGCCAACTTTATGAATCTTCAGGATACCGTAACTACACATTAGTGCAATACAATTGTTTATAAACTTGTTCGTTGATGATGCCCATGCTAAACCAAGACTTTGCCATTTCGTTGATTTTAGATGTTATTTTTCTTATAGGATTACTTTTCATATTGTTAAATGTATAAATTCTTTCTCTTGTGTTTAGCTTTGCGTTTATCTTGATGTAGTCAGGACACCACATCAACGATGCAATTAATTTTGTTATGCGGATCGGTGTAACTCGAACAAAGGCACTCGATAAGGACCGGAATTCGGTCAAAACGTCGTGCAATTCCTGTATTAATTGGCCAGTTGTCGAACAAATCAAACAAAGATTTGAATACTGATGAATCACATTTGTCGTTTGATGAGCGCATAAAATCTTTAGATATTAGATTTGCTGCTTTTATTGCAGAAAAAAATATCCCTCATCAAACTGTAACAGAGATTCTCAGTTTTTTTCAACAGGTAGACGATCCGAATCTATTGAAAAGCATGATTAAGGGTCGAACGAAATGTAAAAATATTATATCAAATGTTTTATGCCCGGTAGAGACAGATCATGTCGTTAAGAACATTCAGCATACGAAATTTTCTATTTTTATAGATAAAACATCAGATATAACTAACAACAAATGGATGACGTTTTTTGTACGATACGTTGAGACTTTAGACACTCGGTCGCAATTAGAAAAATTAATTTATATTGATGCAAGAGATTCTAGTGCAGAAAAATTATTTAATGCATTTAAATGCGAAATGTATAAACTGCAGATTCCGTTTTAAAATATTCTTGCCCTGTCATGCGATAATACGTCTGTGATGACAGGAAAACATTTATCTTTCAAAATGAAACTGCAAAAAAAGTGCAAAAATTTATTAACATTTTCATGTCCATGCCATTATATGTAGAGAGAGACTGCGGATATAATAAAATTATTTATTACTCTACGATTATTAGTTTCGAAGATATAAACGTTCAAAATGTGACATGTTTTCGTTGCCTAACAAAAATTAGAGCAATTATGGAGATTTGTTAAGATAGAAATCGGTAACCCCTTTTGGAGACTTTATAGACTTTAGAGAAAAAATGGGACTATATAAGCTATCGAATGACACCTTATTTATTACTCTACAATTATTAGTTTTGAAGATATAAACGTTCAAAGTGTGACATGTTTTCGTTGCATAACAAAAATTAGAGCAATCATGGAGATTTGTTAAGATAGAAATCGGTAACTCTTTTTGGAGAATTTATAGACTTTAGATAGAAAATGGGACTATATAAGCTATCGAATGACACCTTATTTATTACTCTATAATTATTAGTTTCGAAGATGGAGTTCTTCAGCCATGCGTTTGAATGGCTTCCTTGGTCATATTGGCGATATGAGGGCGGGCGTTGTCGTGCAGCAAAAGAACTCCATGCTGTGTTGAGTCGTTCCATTTGTTGAACATAGAGTTCCGCGTTGACCGTTTGGTTCTGTTCAAGCAATTCGTAATGGATAATCCCTTCCCAGTCCTACCATACGCACAACATTGTTTTACGCGGATGAAGATCTTGTTTCACGCGCGCGGTGTCGCTTGTTTACCGGGGCTAAGCCATTACTTGCGCTGCTTCATATTAATGTACAGGCACCATTTTTCGTCGCCAGTAACGATTCGGTAAAGAAATCGTTGCTTGTGTCCATGAGTTGAGCGGTGACGAGCAAGCAAACCAGCGGAGATTGTGGCTCGTTGATTTTTGTTGTTGTCACTTAAAGCATGCGGAACCCATGCTCCACGGGACGACAATCCTGAAGAAGGGGAGCAGTGTTGGGCGAGTGCCGGTTGCGCGAGTGAGGGAGAGTGCGAGCGGCGAGACGCGAACGCGGACTCGGCGAGCGCAACAGTATCTATAATACACACGTAGAAAAGGACGAAGAAATTGACTAGTTAAGAAAAAAATATAATCATCGAATATTTATATTTGAACTTTTAGTAATTAAATTTGAAAAACAGCTTAAACTTTAATTTGGTATAACATAAATATTTAAATTTTAATAAATAATAAATTTAACAAAAAATAATACTTATTTATCATTCAAATAGAAAACAAATTTTAACTGTTGCTCTTAATGGTAGGCCGGGCCTACCCCCCTTTCCCCTATCAAATCACAACTACATTTACATTGAGATCAGCGTGATTTTATCTAGTTTCTAGTTTGACCTAGTCTCATAGAGACTCGCAGTTTTGACGTAAAATACGTCTTTGTCATCAGTAAAGGGAGGGTAAATCCAGGCACAGCCTGCAACGAAAACATATCACACTTTGAATGTTTATATTAGGTTGGCAACTAAGTTCCCGCCGTTTTTTTAAATGTTACTAAACACTACAGACGCGCGCTTCGCACGCGCTATTTAGCTTTAACATTACACACATATACAATGACAGCTGCTCATGAAGTAAGCACAGCGAGAGGACCAATCGGCATCGCGGAAAAGAGAGAACAATAAACGCGATATATTCGAGTACCGACTTTGCACGCCTTTTTTTAGAGAGGAACATTCCGCATGTCATTAAATGTTTTTGACATAATGTTTTAAATCATTCGAGGTTCAGAAGTGTGGAGCATAGGTTCCGCATGCTTTAAGTGACAACAACAAAAATCAACGAGCCACAATCCTGGAGAGCAACATCCCAGCGGCTCTTCCTGCTGCGGACTCCAGGGCACGTGGACAGACCTCGCCCTACCTCGAGCTGCAGCAACGGGTTACCGGGCTCCATCCTTTCCTGTTTCAATCCGCTTTTTCGGGCTAGTCCCCTTTCAGCTTCTTTTTTGGAGGGAGCTGGCCAGCCTCCCTTCAACTAGTCTACTCTCGGGCGACTCCTAATTCTCTTCGCAGGAGAAACCGTACTTTTCCTTCGCGCCACTCCTCTTCCGTTTTCATAGTCGCCCTTTCATGACGCAGCTCCCGAGTTCTTCGGACAAGGGGGGGGGGGGGAACTTCCCATGGACCCGGCGCCCCGCAGGGCTCCCCTAGTCCCCGCCCGGCATTCGCCCTATGGCCCACGGGAAAACCATGGGTCAAAAACCGTGGGCAGGCGGCTTTTTCTTAGGAGAAAGTCTCGGTTGGATAACGAACCGCTTCAGATCTCTTTGGAAACTTTCCTTATTTCCCAGGAACGAAGACTCTCCTTTAACAAAACAGTAACATAACACGCAGCAACATTGATAAAACGTAAACTTTTTTAAAAGAAAACTCCCAAACAGCCTTCCGGGTTCCGATTATCTAAGAATTCCCTACTGTTTTTTCCGAGAAAAGAGCTAACCTATCCGCATGTACTATTTTCTTTTTGTGTCTAGGCGTCCTTTGTATACAAAATACCACATCACTTAACCTTTTCACAATTAGGAAAGAACCCTCTCAGCTACTCTGCAATTTCGGGGCTTTTCCCTTTTTCCTTCGAGGATTAAAGAACCATACTCTCTGTCCTTCGCGAAGAAGATTCTTCCTAATACCTCGGTCGTACCAGGTTTTCACTTTAGAAGACTTAACTTTCATCCTCATGGGCCACCAAGTTCCGGGGGAAGTATGGTTGCAAAGCTGAAACTTAAAGGAATTGACGGAAGGGCACCACCAGGAGTGGAGCCTGCGGCTTAATTTGACTCAACACGGGAAACCTCACCAGGCCCAGACACCGGAAGGATTGACAGATTGATAGCTCTTTCTTGATTCGGTGGGTGGTGGTGCATGGCCGTTCTTAGTTGGTGGAGCGATTTGTCTGGTTAATTCCGATAACGAACGAGACTCTAGCCTGCTAAATAGGCGCAACAATACATACACATATGTGTATATACGAACATACATACACTGAGATAAAAAATTGTTCGGCTTGGATGCAGACGCATGGGAATGGATATGCAACAAGTCAAAAGTCCCTCCCTCTCCCTTTTTCCCTCCCTTTCTCCTTCCCTCCCTCTCTTCCTTTCTCTCTTTCTCCCTACCTCCCTCCCTCCCTTCCTACTGCGAGCTCAGTCACCGCAGATACGCGCTTCGTAAGGTGTAACACCTAGAGTCTAGAGGAAGGAAGAGAGGGAGGGAAGAAAGTGGTAGGAGGGAGAGAGAGAAGAAGAGAGAGGAAAGGAGAGAGGGAGAGAGAGGGACTTTTGACTTGTTGCATATCCATTCCCATGCGTCTGCATCGAAGCCGTAGGCGAAACCCCTTTGCTATTGGGGTTGCACTCTTAATATATAAAATAATACTTTTATTTCAATTATTTAATATGTATAATAATTTAAATTTATAAACACAACACCCTATATGTATATTAATAGAAAATTAACATTTCTAGAATGTAAAAATAACATTTTTTAAAATTTTGTTTTGCAATTATTATATAAATTGTTACATTTTTTTAAATATATAAATATAAACTGTTTAAAGAGTTACAAAAAGTGGTCAGTTATAATGACTAAATCTTTTTCTAAGAATTCGTAGATCTCCCAACTTTTAGTATACGGCAAATCAATTTATTTTACTATAAATAAAATAAACGTACTTTTTACAATATATCCTAAATACGAGGATGATATTTGTAAAGTGTTCCAGCGTTCACATACAACATATACTTCGGAAAAAACGAAATAAACAAAATTTTACTAAAAGTAGGCAAATCCTCAGATAAAGTAAACATATAAGATACGTCGTAACGGAGGAGACACTCGACGGCGGATCTTGTAATTCTTCTGAGTTCCTATGTCAAGTTTTTGTGCAAATTGTTCTTGGCAGCCAAGTGAACAGAACAAGAATACGAAGGCCCACTGTTGATTTTGACCCTTGGAAGAATTTTGTCACGTAATCGGTACCGATAGGACTTCGTGCCGATGCCGTGCGTTAGCGTTACCACAGTCCACATACAACTTCCCGATTTTCCTTTACTCGCACTCGGCACTTTTCGAGCCAACGATAACTCAACCCATAGCTACCCAGAATAGATAGTCAATCATAATAATTAATCAAGGCGCGGACGCCATCACGATTAGCGACGCCTCTTGTCCATTGGCACCTGCACATACATTTCCTGGGACGCGGAAACGCTTGCCGCGCGGCAATGAGCGACGTCGAGACGCGTCGAGACTACGTCGAAATCATATGCGCAGTCATCCCCACTTCTGTTATAGAGTAAAATCAACACTCTTTTTCTGTAAATTTTAACACATTTAATAAATACGTTTAAATTGTGTTACTTTAACATATTTTTTTAATTATTTTAATAATTTTACATTTTATATTTGTTAAGTTCATTTAACATAGGAGACATATGTTAAATCTACACATGTATGTGTTGATTATTTTTTCACAAAAGTACATAATTTTTTCAATAGTTTGTAACAGCCACTTAATATTAAACAGGAAATTCCTATTATTCCTATTAACAATATAACTGTTAGCAGGGCTTTCCTGGGGCTTTCCAGAGCTACTTCTGGGGCTACAAATCTGAAAGAAATTTTCAAATTTAATTTTAAAGAGCATGGTGCTCCGAGTGCACTTAATATGAAGTTAGAAAACGGTGCAACGTACCTCCTTATATTTTCTGGGTTCCTATTTTTTTTCCGACTGCTGTCAAGTATGCGCCCTGGGACTGAACCTGCGTCATTTAACGCCCCAGGAACCGGATGCTGGATTCTTTTGGAGAGTTGTCGTTTCTCGCTCTTGCCGCCGGTCTTTGCGCCAACGATCGTTATGTCGTTTTCCGATTTGCTGCGCAAATTAGGATCTTTGTCGACCTTATCCAATCCACCTTGCTCGACGGTGCCTTGCGTCACGCACAGGAGTATCATCAACACTGATGACGGTTTCATTTTATCTACACAGAAAAAAAATTTACTTGTAACAAATAAATCCTGCTAAGGACTATTGAAGAATCTAAGAAAAAGACTTTATTTAAACCTTACTCTATCGCTGCATACAGCTAAAATTTCTTAATTTAAGTAAAAATATCTAATTCTAAATAAATATGTGATTATAATTAAGTAAATAAGGCCATTGGTACTATGTGAAAAAATATTTTCTTGGATTTAACTATTTTTTTCCAGTGCAGAGATGAGTGTAACACATTATTTTTAACGCCAAATTTATATAAAAATTCTGAAAAATTATATGAAAAGTTCTGGTGAAAATTTTTCTCAGAATTTTTTATATAATTTTTCAGAATATATAATATATTTATATTTTTAGAACTTCTGTATAATTTTATATTTTTTTCAGATTTTTTAATATGAATCTTAGATTATAAATCAGAAGTCAAATATTTCATGCGATCAGAATTTATTGGAAAGAATATACAATCAGGGGCTCGTTATGTAATGATTTACAATTTAATAATAATAGTAAAAGAACTTGTAACTACTTTTGCAATTGCGTTGTATAATATCTAGTAACTTACAAATTAATAGCACAAAAAGAAATGACGAAAACACAAAAATATGTAACACAGAACAAAACACAAGAATGTTATAAATTAGAATTATTCAGAATATTATAAATTAGTCAAAGAATAGGGTAGACCGGGGCACGTTGTCACACATTTTTTTCAATATTTTTTGTATTTTTTACATTCAATATTTAAGAGTACTTTGATATGCCAAAATTTCGAGTGAACCCTCAGCTTCAATTGGACAGTATCGAATTTTGTGTGATTGTTACTTTACAGTTGTTACATAACAATAAATAACGACAGGTCGCTTGTGACAACATGCCCCGTGCCCGTTGTCACATCAAATGTAATTGCATGCAAAATGTAATCCAAACTGTATACAACGTAAATATCAATATATTATAGTGCGCTGCAATGTAAAAAATTAAAATCCTTCACAGAAACATTTATTTTATTTCAAAAAAGTACAAAAAGCACGAAGTTTTCGTCTTAATCTAAATAGGCAAGAATTCCACTCGAATGTGCAACTTATTGATAAACATTTTTTCTTTTATAATCATGTCGGTGATTAAACATAAAATATTTTTATTCGTTATCGTCATCCGAAGATTCGGAATAGATTCCCATCAAATTTGTGACAACGTGCCCCGAGGGCATTTTTTTACTTCAAACAGCCTCATGTCCGACACGTTTGAGATATTCGTAAGGTTAGGTACTGCACGCGGTAGGTAAAAGTACATACTTTGAGATAATATAAAGGTCTATTCTGAAAAAACATAATCGTCATGTCCAGTACGTTGAATATTAGACAATAAAATTTTAATTACGGTCGCAAAAAACTTTCAAGTTAATTTTACGTCAACACGGCTGGCGCAATCTCAAGACTGTAAACACACCAAAGATGGGCATACACTAACACGTTTTGGGAATGACGGGTGCTGCCCTCCGGTTATTAGTTTTTTAAATAAAGCCAAAGTGACAACGTGCCCCGGTCTACCCTACTGATGACACGAATCTAAAAAATAAAAATATTTTAGTTATATATTTTTTTCTTATATTTATTGACGTTTTTAATTTATTTTTGTTCATGAAATTGTTTTTTTACCGTTTGTAGAGAGAATTGTCTCATTATTAAGTTGTATTATCGCGTTATTATTTTCTATAGGTTCATGAATATTATTGTTATTTAATGATGGTACATCTTGCTTAGCTTTTTTTAACTTTTTAATTTTTTTTTTTGATTGATTTCTGATTTGTCTTTTGATATTTTCTTTTATTCGACGCCATTTTATTAATGAAATCAATTAATTCCTTTTTCGTAATAACAAATTGTACGTTTATCCATTCTACAAAACATATTTATTAAAATATTTATTTTTTACTTTTTTTATTTATTATTTTTTAATATATTAATTTTATTTAAAATATTTTTATTATATATTTATGTTTCCCTTATATATTACAATTTGTATTTATCCCTTCCGAACCCTTAACGAAGGGTTAATTAAATGTATACCTAAATATTTACCATTTAATCACGGCACACAGCGAATACGCTAACACAAATTACAACTCAATAGCGGCGTACTGAATTTCGAGCGGTTTAAGCGATTGTGAGCTTGGATGCGAGCGAGCCGACGACTCGATAGATTCTACCCGCTCCGCATTCGATTCGGCATTCGCGTCAGGCGAAAACGGGGAGAGGAATTCCGCCCCTTGCGGGGAAAGTGACTTTATTTGTCCTTATATCTATCGTAAGCTCGTGGAGCACGCGTTCCGGTTGCTAGGCTCGGTGCCTCGACGAATAAGCGTGCGAGACGCTTTTCGAAACACGTGATCGCGGATACCAGATATTCCTCGCTGGGCTGCGCGTTTCGAGCGCTGAATAATGTTTTCGGTTTGACTTTCCAACATACCGCCCGCCTCGAAATGGCAGTTTCGAAATAAAGAAATATACAAGAAAGGGAAAGGCGCGTTACAATGTCGGGAGATTCCGCCCGCCGTGACGGAATCTCTTAGACCTTAGGTTTAAGTACAATTATACAGGAAATGAGGAGGCGCGTCACAATTTTGTGAGATCCGCCCGCCATGACGGAATCTCCGAGATCTTAATCTAACTACAACTTATCGCTACATTGCCCGCTTGATTGCTCGTCGCCTGACTTCGGATGGGTAGAAGGCACAATTTTACGAGTGGCCGCGTATATTGGGAGGCGGCAGTCTTAATCGTGACGACTCGAACGAAACCGTCTGAACCGGCGTGACATTGTGTCACTCGACCGAGCTCCCATTTGCAAGGAGGTAGCGCGGCATTTCGTAAAAGGACCAATTGTCCGAAGCTAATCTGCGGTTTCTCTTTTCGCCACTTCGTCCGCGTTTGTAACGTGTTCAGGTAATCGTTCTGCCACATTTTCCAAAACCGTTCCGTAATTCGTCTAACGAGTTGCCATCGCGATAAGCGATTCTCATTTAGATGGAGAATAGATGGCTCGGGATTTACAGTGAGCGCGGAGCCGATCAAGAAGTGGCCGGGAGTGAGACACTCGTAATCGTCGAGCGTATCTGAAAGGGCGGCGATCGGACGTGAATTTAGGCAGGCCTCGATGCGGCATAGCAAAGTTGAGAATTCTTCGTACGTGAGCATATGGCTCCCGACAACGCGGCGTAAATGGGCTTTGACGCTCTTTACGCCCGCTTCCCATAGCCCGCCGAAGTGTGGGGCCGACGGGGGGATGAAGTTCCAAGTTATGTTATCGGACGCGGTTGTATTCAAAAAGGTCGGATCTCGCATGGCCGTTCTGTACGCTTTGGTCAATTCTCGATCGGCTCCGACGAAATTTGTCCCGTTATCTGAATAAATCGATTGTGGCAGACCGCGACGCGCGCAAAATCGCGAAAAGGCATTTAAAAAGGCCGGCGTAGTGTAATCGACAACTAATTCTAAATGTATCGCTCGAGTTGTCAGGCAGACGAAGAGCGCGATGTAAGCTTTTCGCGCGGTAATGCCTCGGCCAGCGGAGGCGCGGATCTGTACGGGTCCGGCGTAATCGAGCCCGCAGTGAGCGAAGCTGCGAGCGGCTGATACTCGGGATTCGGGAAGATCTCCCATAAGTTGAGTGGGAATTGCAGCGCGCTCGCGAATGCACACGACACAGTTGTGAATCACAGATTTGACTAGGTTGCGCGCGCGAAGTATCCAGAAATCCCGCCGTATGACGTTTAGCGTGAGCTGGGTTCCGGCGTGTAAGGCTCGCAGATGAGCTTGGCGCACGATGAGCGTGACTAACGGGTGAGACGAGAGGAGTATAGGGTGTCGGAAGGAGAATGGTAAAGGAGCTTTCTTTAGCCGACCTCCCACGCGCAGAACTCCGTCTTGGTCGAGGAACGGGCGTAGAGTGAGAATCGGGCTTCTCGCTGAGAGGGGCTTATTTTGCGATAAAGTATTGATCTCCCTTGCAAACAATTGCGTTTGAATATGCCTGATCCACGGTCTTACATGACCGTGGCCTGATCCAAAAGATCTTTGCGGCGTTGCAGTCCGCGGCCGACAGGGCGACGCTCTTTGGTGCGGGTGCCACCGGGGAATCGGCGCCAAGGTTCGAGCGATCACGACAAAGGCTTATGAACTTGATCACATAAGCGGTAACGCGAAGCAGTTTGGGCCAAGACGAATATCGCGAGGCGAGCTCCCAGTCAGGATTAGTTTGAGCGCAATGAAGGGTAACGGCCCTTTCCTCAAGGGGAGCAGTGCTGGAAAGAGTCCTGTCGCCACTTGGCCACTCGGCGTTCTCGAATTGCAACCAGGGAGGGCCTCGCCACCATAGGTCATGATCGACGATTTCGTCGCCGAATATTCCGCGAGACGCGCAGTCGGCCGGGTTTTCTGCGGTCGATACGTGACGCCATTCGCTTCGCGGAAGAAGCGATTGAATTTCGGTGACGCGATTCGCGACAAAAGTCTTCCAGCGAGACGGGTGATTCGTGACCCACGCGATTACGATCTCGGAATCTGTCCAGCAAAACTCCGGGAAGGCGTAGCCGAGCGAGTCGCGCACGAGTGCCATGAGTTCGGCGAGGAGAAGCGCCGCGGATAATTCTAAGCGGGGAACGCTGAGAGGTTTTAGAGGCGCGACTTTTGATTTTCCGATAAGCAAAGTGATAGTCACGTGACCGTCGGAAGAAACTACTCGGAGGTATACTACGGCAGCGTACGCGGCGTTCGACGCGTCAGCGAATCCGTGCACCTCTGCGTGAGATGTGTCTGTCCCGAGACCGGTCCACCGTGGGATTCTTAATCGGTTCAGGTGCGAGAGTCGAGAGTGGATTTCTTTCCACCGAGATAGAAGTGGCGCGGAAATGACGTCGTCCCAATTTAACGTTTCGCGCCAGAGACTTTGCATGAATATCTTGGCGGTGATTGTCACGGGGGTGACCCAGCCTAGCGGGTCGTAGAACTTCGCGATCGTAGAGAGAATGGAACGCTTGCTCTCCGGGATGGCATCGGCGAGCGACACTCGAAATTCGAATAGATCGCTGGCTGGATTCCATCCGATTCCCAGAATCTTGAGCTGTTCGTCCTGCGCTAATAGTTTATTACACGCTAAGCCGTGATCTGCCGGATCGATATCCTCTAGAAGAACGGGCGAATTACCTGCCCACTTTTTCAATTCAAACCCTCCTAGTTTCAATAAAGCGGTCAGCTGATCGCGGGCTTGCTTCAAGCGTGTTACGTCACTCGCGCCGAAAAGAACATCGTCAATATAAATATTGTCGCGCAGGATAGTAACCGCGAGCGGAAATCGGTGACCTTCGTCGCTAACTAATTGCTTCAAAACACGGAGGGCGAGAAACGGCGCGCATATCATTCCGTACGTAATTGTGAGCAAGATGTAAACGATTATTACTGCGTGCGGAGAGACAATTTCCAGAGAATTCGCTGGTAGTTTGTATCGCGAGGATCTAATCGAATTTGTCGATACATTTTCGCGATGTCCGCGGTGTAAATGTATCGATGTTTGCGCCAGCGCGATATAACCGCCGTAATTTCGGTTTGCAATTTCGGCCCCGCGTGTAAATGATCATTGAGCGACGTTCCGTTTGACGTAAGGCTTGAAGCGTTAAAGACGACGCGGAGACGCGTGGTCGTGCTGCTTTCCCGGATGACGCCGTGATGTGGCAGATACACGTGTTGTCCGATTTCGTCGCGCGGCAACGCCTTTCGCATGTGCCCGAGACTTTCATATTCCGACAGGAAATTTTCGTATTCGGTCGCCAACGATGAATAATTCGAAAATCGCCGTAACGAGGTATTCAGCATTGTCTCGGCGCGCGATCGGGACGCACCGATTTCGATGGGAGGGTCCTTTTTGAAGGGGATACGCACGACGTATCGTCCGTCGGGCTCCCGAGAATGAGTTAATTGAAAATGCTCCTCGCAGTACTTCTCGTCCGGGGTGAGTGTCGACTGCCGAGGAAGCTCCTCGATTTCCCAAAAGCGCCGAAGTTCGCTTTCAAGGGAAGGCTGACATAGCGTATGATGCATGGAAATGCGAGGAAGCGCGGATGGCGCGGAACGCGTCGTTGAGGAGTGAGAGCCGGTCGCGGCCGGCGTGAGAGGCCCTGAGAGGACCCATTCGAAGACGGAGTTCTGGGCGATAGGTTGCCCGAGATCCCCTTTGCGAACACCGTCAAGAATTAAATCGTTGTATAAATCGGCTCCAATAATGATTTGGATAGGATCGGGACTGGTCGGATCCGGATCAGCCCACGCTAAATCAGTTAAATGCGAGAGTGACGAAACGTCCGTTTGTCGTTTCGGTGTATACGCGGTTAACTTTCCCAAAATGAGCGCGGTCGTAGTGAACGACGGAGCGCGATTGTCTCTTGGAGAAATAAACAGCCGTGTCGTGTGTCGAAACGTCCCGGCGTGAACGCCGCCGACGGCGGTGACTGAGATCGGCATCCGAATGCGCTTCGCGTGCAAAAATTGCGCTAAAGATTCGGAAACAAACGTCATTTCCAACCCCTGGTCGAGCAACGCTCGGACGACCGCGTCGCGACCAGACGGAGCGCGAACCGTGATCCAGGCGGTCGCTAGAAGGACCTGAGATCGATCTCGGGTGGCCTTGGAGGCGAGCATCGAGGTCACCTCGACTGTCGTTTCCGGCGTTGGAGGCGACGAGCAATCTGCCGAGGATGTTCCCGCCGAGGTTTCTCCCGACGGGGCGAAGGAAGAAGTCGAGTCAGAATGCAACATCGTGTGATGTTTTTTATGACAGGCGCGGCAAGAGTACTTGCTCTTACAATCTTGTGAGGAGTGCTTCTCGCTGAGGCAATTGAAGCAACGCTTATGTTTTTTGACCAGATCTCATCGCTGACTCGAATTCTTCCCCACAAAAAGGGGGCAAACGCTTAGAAGATGCGGCGCCGTGCACAGGGGACACTTCGCAGACGTGGTCGCTGACGCGGTCGCGGCGTGTACTTTCGGCGGAGAAGAGGTTTTATTCGACGGTGCGGGCGCAAAGTTTTCCAACGCGCGCACGCGAGATTGAAGGAAACGATTTAAATCCTCGTACGACGGTGGAGAATCTTTGTCCGTTTCCTTCAAATTCCACGCTTTGCGGGTGATCGGATCTAGTTTTTGCGTGACAATATACGCGAGAATGTCGTTCCAAAGTTCTTCCGGCTTTCGCTTAAGATTTAAAAGAGAGGATACCGCGACACTCACTTTGTCATGCAAGCTTTGCAAGTCGGCGGCAGACTCACGGGTAAGCGCCGATAAATTAAGCAGCGCGGAGAGATGTACGTTGAGAGAACGTCTTTTATTTTCGGCGGTCACCGAAATATTTCCGATACACTCGAGAGCGCGGCCTTTAAGACATGACGACAAAAAATGCATCCGAGCGAAATTGTCTAAATCTTTATTGTTTCGAATGAGCGCTGTAAAGCGATCGCGAAACTGTTCCCACTCGGCGTAATTTCCGTCGAAGGGGGGTAACCGAATGGACGGAAGATGTGACAAGGAAAATGCCGACGCTTCCGCGCGCGCGCTCGTGTTTAACAGAGACTGGTTCGGACTCATGCTCCGGGTGAAATTTTTTTTTGAAATTCGAGAAATATTTTAGATAAACCGGAACTGCGACATTTCGCACAGCATATCACCCTATTCTCTCTAAATACTCGGTTTTCGAGCGGTATTAATTTTTTAAACAATCATACGACATTGCCAGGGTCGGGAACTCTTTGGAAAATGCTTTAGTATGTTCAGAACTATTCGAGAAATATTTTAGATAAACCGGAACTGCGACATTTCGTACAGCATATCACCTTATTCTCTCTAAATACTCGGTTTTCGAGCGGTATTAATTTTTTAAACAATCATACGACATTGCCGGGGTCGGGAACTCTTTGGAAAATGCTTTAGTATGTTCAGAATTGTTCGAGAAATATTTTAGTATAAATATAATAACCTGGATCTCCCCGTGTAAGAATGCTGTGTTCCTGAATGCCGACAGGTAAGGTACCGCGGCTGAGAGCAAACTGAGATCGAATATTCGAAAACGTGGGTGTCAGCGACGCACGCAGTGCGCCCACATTTTTTAATCACTCCATGCACACCGTGTGCGCAAGCAAAGCTCGGCACCGGTGTCTCCCCGACGAACGCCGACGGCAGCCGATTCCCGCCGAAGACGAGTGCGCGGGATCCATAGACTTAGGCTGTGGTCCACTTGATGCTGCAAATGCTTCGAAGCATTCCTCTTCTCCTTTCTTTCAATAAAGAAAGAAGGAGAGGAAGAACGCTTCAAAGCATTTGTAGCGTCAAGTGGACCGCAGCTTTATATAGATAGACCGGCCCCTGCCGTAAGAGCACGCGTAGAAAGATAGACGGTGCAGACATAGCCCGTGGATATGGTCCTCTCTCTTTCTTCTGATCGCTTGGTGGGGATAGAAGTCTAGACTAGGGATGGGGGAAACGCACACATTGCTCGTCAGTAGATGAAAGGCAAATGTATATATATATATTTACTGACGAGCAATGTGTGCGTTTCCCCCACCCCTATTCCCTACTAGTCCCCACTAGTCTAGACTTCTAGCCCCACCAAGCGATCAGAAGAAAGAGAGAGGACCATATCCACGGGCTATGTCTGCACCGTCTATCTTCCTATACGCGTGCTCTTACGGCAGGGGCCGGTCTATCTATATAAGTCTATGGCGGGATCGCACCGCTCCCACCACCGCGCGACTCGCCTGACGACAGTGACGACCGGCCTCTCGGACCGCGTCGCTCACAGTAACGCCGAAGCCTCCGGACGGGAGGATTACGTCCGACGAGCGTCCGAATTTTCGACTCTCCGCGTCTCCGGCCGCTTCCCCTCAATCGCTTCGGTGCGCGTCGCAAAATGACATCGATCTGATATATCGATCCGAGTGTCGGTGCACGCGATCATACGAAGTGTTCGATCACCGGAATCGTTCCTTTCGATTTGCTATCGAAATATACTTGACACTCGTGTGAACTTGGTGATCGATCGAGAGCGCGCTTCATTCGAGAACGGCGAGCGCGACCAGCGAGAACATAATAGCCACATATTTCTCAGAGAGTCATGGGAGCATTCGCGCGTTGCGTTCTCGCGCTCGTCGCGACGGCCGCGACGGTCGTCGTCTCGGAGTCGGACGACCTGGCCAAGTCCGACCAACTGACGATCCTCAAGTGTTGCCGATACGGCGAGGAACTGCGACGATCGGACGACGCGACGACGCGAGCAACGACGGATTGCCGCGCTGCGAGCCGACGTCGAACGAGTGGAAGCGCCAGACGTTCTACGACGACAACCTGCCCGCCGACTGGCACGTCGTCGACGGCCGACGGCCGGAATGCGACGACAGCTCGGAGCTGATCGACGTGTCCTACCGCAGGGCCAACCCGTTCATCCTCCTCGACAATGGAAACGCGGTGCTCGAGCTCAGTAACGCCGACTCCTTTTCCGCCAGTCATTACTGCGCCGATTCGAACGCCCTGCTCGTGTGCATGAAGAAATCGCCGGGCAATCAAGCCGCTGCGACCATGAGACCGCGGGTGCGACGTTGCTGCGGGGAGAACGCCAGTTTCCACGAACGCGGGTAAGTCTCTCGCACCGAGTTCCTTAATGCGTAAAAGGACAGTACAGAGGCAACAGGAACGGGGGCAGTAGGCAGTAGGACAATTTGTGATAAAACTTGTGATTAGTCAAGTGACAGGCAATAGAGAATAGAAATCCAACGCGTCGGAAATTCTGTTCCTATTGCCTATTTCATATTCCGTTATACGAGACGTTGTCCGTTTTTCGTATTTACTCTTGTTTGTCCGTTCCGCTACGCGCAAGACATTGAGACATGGTAGCAAGAAGATGGAGACGCCCGCTCGCGAGGTTTTTGCTTCTGCGAACGCGGAGACGATACGCGGAGTCTCTTGAAGGTGGCCAGATTTTTAACCCTTCGTAGTCACACTTCTCTAGAATATCATTCTAGTCACACTGGGTCATATTGACCCCGTCAATTTTTAATGGTTGCCATTTTAATAGTATCGGTCCAATCGGGTTCAAATAATTCTGGAACATACCTTGAACATTCTAGAATATAAAACAACTGCGATTTTGTGAGAGATCAAATGGCAACATGTTGAAAAATAATCGTGAAGTACATGCGTAAAAAAGTAGCTTTTTCACTTAAAAAATCATAACTTTTTAATTTTTTAATTTTTTTAAATAAAATTTGCAGGTTATACTCCTAAGATACGACACTTTAAGAAAAAAATAGTTCTCTAGTGCGCGTTTCAAAAAAGGTATTTATTCCGGCATATGAAGAGGCTCGATTTTGGAGTAAAAAAAATGTGGATTTATTAGAAAATAATGTGTTTTATTATTATTATTATTATGGATATCCTGAGTACACAGAAACATAAGCATTATTGTTTTTTTGTTATAAAACGACAAAAAAGTCATTTATTCAGTGCAACCGCAGTTGACGCAGAGATTAACGCGATGAATGTCGCATATCGGCCGGGTGCAGGAGGGGCACTGTTGACTGGTCTTCCGATCTTGCCTTGCGGGAGTTTCAACATACTTGAATGCCTTTTTTTGCTCTTTGGTACTACATACAATACCGTTCTTTCTCCTCAAAATTGATTGAGGACGATCTCGAGCGCTGCAAAACTCGCTCATCTATATAGCGTCGATTCGTACGTTTCGTCGCGGCGAGCGTACTTGAAGATCGATAACGTTCGACAGTATTGCACAACAGCTATTCAGTATCAACCCTTCGCTATTAATCTTTCATAGGGAACTGTATGCCACTTTAGCACTCGGTGCGACTGACGCCCGGGCGATAATGGAAGGCGAATTGAATAGGCCGGGATATATTTTATGATTCAATCAAGATACTGAGAAAATTAAGACGAAAGAAGACTTAATAACTCTCTTCAATAAATTGTTTGCCAATTACTTTTTCTTACTTTTTGCTTTCTAAAGGATTCACTTACGATTTTATACAAAAAGAATTGTAAATCGCAATGTTAAGGGAAACGTTGGACTTTTGTATTTTTTCGGTATGTTAATCAGCGACTTGTCTCAAGCACTCTTCATCTTACATCATATATAATAGCTGAGTGCCTCTATACTCCAAACACTGATCAACCGTTGCCGAACGCTTGGATTAACTTTGATCTCAAGTGCGCGGCGGGATCATACCGGAATGAAAATTCCACAACAAAGCACAACCGGGGGGTGGAAAGGGGGAGAACTTCTCGCAAGATTTGTCTCCTTCTGCGGAACTCGTAAAAGAGTTTAAAACAACCTGTCGTCGAAGCGCGGATCTAGCTCGCGGCGGGTCTAGGTTTGACGGAGGCGCGGAGGGACAGAGGCGAGGCGGGTGCCGACAAAATGAAGCGTATTCGTCCGGTTTAACAAAATAGCAACGTTTATTTAATAGCAATGAAAGATCATGATATATACAATGAGTGTATGATCGCGATACGTACAAAGTTTTAAGAGGCGCGGGTAGGGTCGCCCTACGCGCGAGTGGCGTGCGGGAAAACGCAGTACGCACGTTTACGGACGACGCCGGTTTACCGGATGTCGTGGATCATGACGCGGTGGGTCGGCGCAAGGCACGCCTGCGGTATTAGGCGAGGATGCAGTATGCGGTGCGTGCGACGCGGATGGCGACGGGCGCAGTCGAGGAACAGAGTAGGCGCGGGACCCACCACCGAGAAGCGCTCGGTGGAGGCAGAGTACGGTATCTCGACCCCCTGTGGAAGGCTGTAGCGTCTGAGGACGAGGCGGTATCCGGCGAGAAGCGCTCGGTGGAGACAGAGTAGCGCTCTGCCCCCGTTCGGATATCCCTGTGGATGAGGATGCCGGTCGTTGTTCGAGACACACTCGACGAAGACAGATCTGGCCAGAGGCTCTCTACCCTCGTTCTGATCAGCGGAGTCTAGGAGGATGCGTAAGTTCAGGATCGGTATGGTCGGAGAGACGGGTGATCGGAGAATCGCAATTAGAACGCTCGCTTTATATACGCGTCGCGGCGGGGGTAGCGACGGCAAGCGCGAGCGTTAGTACGGCGCGGCGGAACGGTGGGGGTTGCGGCGTCTCGACGTCGCGCTTGCCGTTAAGTCGTCTCCGGTCGTCTTCGGCACTGCTCGGTGCTTTCAGACGGTTACCGCGGTAAGTCCGTTCGCGGACTTCCTAACGCAATACAATTTAACGTATAAAATGCGGTGGGCACCTTGTGCCTATTTCTCACCCTGCGGAAGGTCGGTCGGGCGGCTTCGGCGAGATGTTCATGCCGGAACGATGCAGTTTCGGGGGGTGCATCGTTACAAGTTTTAAACTCCAACCGTTAAAGCGAACGAGCGGATTGGTTTTCGCAGTAAAGCCCCCGAAGTGCTTTGCGATCCACGTTCTTAGACGGAACGCGCGCGCGGGACCGAGAGAGAAACGCTTGAGAGAGAGAGAGAGAGAGAGAGAGAGGGGGAGAGAGAGTCTCTTTTCCACGGTATTACGACTGCTTATTTTCTTCCGTCAGCGAGAGTTCCTTGCTACCCAGGAAATTTTCTCGTCCCGTTGCATCTTTCTGGGCGAAATACATCGTGAAAAGTTTGTTAACTTCGCGAATAGTGCACCGCATCGCTGTCGGAGCGTTCCGGGAAACGCGAATCGTCTCTGAAAGGGTGCGGACACGGCATTTTGCTTCCCGAATCGAGGAAACGTTGAGAAACGTCGCGATAAGATGCGCCTTTAAAGCCGTCGAGGTTGGAGCGAAGTGGTGCTCCAGCGATCTTATCTTCTCTCTCTCTCTCTCTCTCTCAAAATGAGCGTTAATTACTATTAGAAGAACAAAGATATTATTATCGCGATGCTTCACTGTCTCTCTCACGTCCACTCCTCGACCGAAAGTAGGTAAATATCACGACGGCAGGCACTAACAGGCGCAATCTACCCATCCAGCACGTACCGCGGACCACTCGGAAAGTCAACCGGAGAGGAGGCGCGCTTGCGCTCCGCTACGACAATAACGCGCATAACGCTATTACTGCGCGCACTTATAATTCGATTACAGCCGGACATAACCGATAATTTAGTCCTGATAATGGGACGCAGCGCGGTTCCCATCGGCGCGGTACGCCGATGGCCCACCGAAACGCTTTTCGCGCGTACCTGTGCAAATACGCGCGTCGCATTGGTACCGCATTGTCCGCTTCTACGCGCTCACACGCGTTACGAAGCGGCTCTTTAGCCACCGTCGCGCCGGGACAAAACAATGCGAAAGAAACGGCGCGCGGATGGCGCGTGAACACCGACAAAAAGTGTACGAAGTATCGTTTTGACGCGCGCATGTACCTATATATATGCGCGAGAGAGCGCGTATGTTAACGCGCGTCTGGCCGCTGACGTCCGGCGAGTCGCATCCACCTGCGAAATTGTGTAAAATCGAAATCGGGTTTACATACCGAGCCCCACGAGATACAGAAAACGAAATACGAAATCAATTCCGCGCGCGCATTCTCCGCGTTACGTATTTGATGGATGCAACGCTTTTTGCGTTCTTTTGAAAAAAAAAAATATTGCCTATTTGAAGAAATTATGCGGTTTACCGACTTTTTTTTTATATTTGATCCTCTCTCCAGTCACTCGCGAGTTTAGTATATATATTTGATGTTTTTCAATTTTTCGAAATATATTCTACCTCGTTCTCTGTGACAGAAAACAAAAGTTTGTTCGAACAGGTCTATAAATGTTATTTACTGTCTGAAAACATAGAGAAAAGTAAATATACATTCTTTTATCAGACATTCTCGATGTACGCTGTTTTGCTTCGAAAAAGTTCAACATCGATAGTTCATCGTGTACGCCTGTACGCAATCGTAGGATTTGTTTTCTGGAAAACCGTATATACGTACAATATACCGTTTGCCATCGCGCGGATATGCCAAGTTCCAGCTTATCAAGAGACACGGTAGTGTCTCGCGCCAAGTACGCGCGAAGCGAGACGCACCGTGACTCTTTTACGCGAACGCATGAGTTGCGAGTATCCGAGATTTTGAGATCTCAATAACGAGTGAACGGATCAATTTCTAAGTAGGTTCGATCGATAGCTTGGGGTTTGATTTATAAATAAGAGTCTTTTTTTCCGTTACGTGCCCTACGAGCGAAGATATTGCGATGCAAAGTCCAAATCTGGAAAATTTTTTTTTAAGAAACGTCCACGTCGGACAAAAATGGCGGCTGGTGTGTCACTTTCCCATTTTTGACACGAGATTGCACTCGTGCACTGTCGCAGTGCGTGACAGTTTTTTACAACCTAGAAAAGGATAAGTGTAAGTGTGTGATAGTCGTGACCGTTGCCGCGTCGTGACAGATAGTGAAATATATATAAGTATTGACCGTAGAGAGCTGATGCCGAGAGATCTTTAAGAAGGAAGGTGTATCTACAAAATCGTACAAACACGTACGTATATGCTGCCTTGTAAAAGTTGTCAAACTGTATGTTTACGCGAGCGTTACTTCTGTAGTAACTTACGATAATTCACTCGTTTACGCGGAATAAATTATCGTAAGTTACTACAAAATCCCGTTTACGCGAAGGAAAATTCTGTTTACGCGAAGGAATTATCGTAAGTTTACTATAGTAAACTTACGATAATTACGCTCGCGTAAACGTAGTAAGTGAAATATATAAAGTATTAACCACAGAGAGCTGATGTCGAGGAGATCTTCAAAAGAAGGAAGGTATATCCAAAATTGCACACATACGTATATGCTGTCTTATAAAAGTTGTCGAACTATATGTTTATGTGAGTGAGTACATCTGTAGTAACTTACAGTAATTCATATTAAGATACGTCGTCGTCTCTCAATCAGAGAAACGTAACCTTCACTACTTTCAACGGTGGCTCTTGATTTCCGATCATAATAGTTACTATAAAATCTCCCGTTTACGCAGAGGAATTATCGTATCGTAAGTTACTACAGAAGTAACGTAAGTTGCGTAAATAGGTTATAAAAATAACACGATGTTATATATGCGGTTTGCCGTGAATATATATATATATATATATATATATATATATATGTATGTGTGTATGATTTCTGCCTAGTGCTCTGAATGTCATCTAGTCATACATATCAAGAATTTTCGATGGGCTTCTTCAGAAGATAGGATACGAAGAAAATCATAATGCATGATGACGATATCACAAAGATGCTAAGGCTAGATGCCACGAAATGTGCATGTACCGTCGGTCACGCGGAATGCAAGAGAAAATCCGCCGTTAAATTGAGCGAACATTCACGAATCCTGATACCCACAAGTAATTTCTTACAATCTTCTTATGATCCTGATTATCTCATAATTTGTATTTTTGTACGTGTATTTTATGCTTTGATAGAAGGAACGTGAAAAAGAGCAGGAAAAGGAAAGAGCACTAGCGGCGAAGCAGACAGAAAAGAACAAACAGAAGAGACAGATTCAAGCTTTGTCTTTTAATCTGGACGAAGACAAAGATGAAGCTGAGATGTCTTCTGACGAAGACAATGCCGAAAAATCCCCGCAGTCAGAAAATGTGCAATCTGATGGCCCTGCGATTAAGAAGATTTAGAAAAATCCAGATGTAGATACATGTTTTTTGCCAGTAGGGAAAGGGACGAAAAGGAAAATAAACTTAGGAAAGAATTGAGACAAGAATGGGCTAGAAAGCAGAACGCGTTGAAGGAAGAAGAAATTGAGATCACATTCAGTTATTGGGATGGATCTGACCATCGTCGGAGTGTTATAATGAAGAAAGGTGAAAGAAAGGTGTCTCAATGGTTTAGAGAACGTTTAAGTTATTAAAATACTCCAGTGCCACTTTTGGAGTAACATTGGCATGATATATAATGTTCTGCTGCATAAATTAAATTTTCACATACAGGTAATTCTATCTATTAGGTTCTTCAGAGATGTTTAGAAGTTCTGAGGCCCGAATTCAGCGAGCTTAAAACAGTAATGGCAGATCAGTTAATGTATGTCAAGGAGAATCTTATATTACCGCACCATTATACGTTTTACTGCAACTGTAACTGATTTTATTGTAACTAAGGTAAATATACTAAATGATAAAACTTATGAAGCAATATCACAATGTTGGCATGTTATTTTAATGTATGTAATATTGCGATTAGGCACGAGGAAAGAGCGGGCCTCTGTTCACATTTGACGTTCACGATGATATTCGTATTATGCACGATGCTTCTGTCGAAACCGAGGACTCACATGTCGGAAAAGTTTTACTTAGGTATTTATTATTAAAAGAATATTTTGCATAATTCTTTCTTATGTTATTTTTTTATTTTTCTCATTAGATCATGGTACGAGAGGAACAAACACATTTTTCCAGCGAGTAGATGGGAACCTCTTGATCCAACGAAAAGTTACGACAAGTATACAGTGTCGGATAAAAATAGGAAGAAAGCTAAAATCTGATCTTAGATTCAACGAATTGTCCAATTTTGTTTAAAGGATTCAGATTCAAGGACTGTAAATATTATAACCAGATAAATAACTTTGTTTCATCGTACAATTAATTCATTATAAAACAGCTGATTATATATATATATATATATATATATATATATATATATATATATATATATATATTGTAGCTACATTGTATTTTTAAGGACTGTGATTTTAATTCATTCAGTTATGTGATAATATTTAATTCATTTACTCGATTATGTAGCTCTACTAAATAGTTAAGTTTTCGCAAACATTTGGATGGAAAATAAAAATACATGAATAGTTTAATGACTTGAATATAATAATTACAATATGAAAATACAAAACCATACTTTAATTCATTCCGATAACAGTCAGAAACAGTATTAAAATATTAATCCATGATCAGATCCTCTAACAGAAATCTATTTACAAATATTAGATGTATCATCTCTTGTCATTTCTTGAAGATAACTGTACAAAAATAAATATATACAATTATATCGATTATAATCACGTATTATTCATAGATTTGATACAAGTTGGATCCATGTATGTAATATTTTCGGGAAAATGGTCCATTATAATAAACTTTTTCTCAGTCGATCTGTTCAAGCAGTCAAGAAATCCGAACCAATAAATAACTAGTCCAGACCCGAATTTGTTCCAGTAGTTTCCAGTTTCGCATCGTTTTATATTCTTCATTTGTTTTTAATACATGAATTATTACTTATTTGAAAATCAATAAGGAATAATCACATTGTCAGGCAAATTTTTTATTTTAAAAATAATAATTGATTTAATATAAATAATTTAATTATTGCAGATAAACATGATTTAAAAACATGTTAATATTATATATATGTATATATACGATATATATGTGTATTTATATCTACCTAACATAGAGAATTCACAAGAATAACATTAAATATAATAAATACGTATTTAATCAATAAATACATATTTAATAAATTTCAAAAATAGAAGACAATAGTTCTATATTATAACTATTATTACATTTAATGTTATAGCGATTCTCTATATAATACGAATATAAATACACATATATGTATATTTGTAAAAAATAAGAGGTTTTATATATATATATATATATATATATATATATATATATATATAAATTATATATATATATATATATATATGTAGGTCCGGAAGTATGTTCCGGGACTTTTATTTTTTTACATCGGTATATTCCAGGACATTTGGCAGTTTCCAGGACTGTCCTGGAAAAAATTCATGTCCTACGGCACGTTTCGGGACAATTTTTTGAATCTGATTACATATATATGCGTTATATTCCAGGACTGTACATTTCAAAAAACGTAAACAGTCCCGGAACATACCTCTAGACCTACATATATATATATATATATATATAAATATATAATTATAAATATATAAATTATATATATATATATATATATATATATATATAAATTTAATAAAAATTTAATTTGTTGTTATTATCAATTTGTGAATAATTAAAAAATAAAAAATGGAAATTTTTTGCCGATACTTGCTTATCACTACAAAACGCATGATATCAGTACAAAATTACCTTTTTCAAAAAAGGTAAAAAAGGCGCCAAGTACACGCGCAATGTATGTTGTAAATCTAAAAATCTAAAATGGTAGTAGCTTTATTTCTTCCTAACAAAATAATTCACAAAATTGCGTTACCTAACTCAACCCAAATGATATGTATAGTAGCTTTATATTTTTCTCCCTAACAAAATAATTCACAAAATTGCGTTACCTAATTCAACCTAAGTGATACGTATTTCAAAAAAAAAGTGAAATCTTTAAATTGCGCCAATTGCAAAGAGAATATATATACTTTCAAAAATAATTGTTGTGCAACTACTTTTAAAAAATAAAACAAAATTGTGTTACCTAACTCAGCCCAAGTGGTATGTATCTTTGTATTCCTGAGAGTCTTTCTATCAACCCAAGTGGTAGTAGTTTTAATTCTCCTTGATAAAATTAAAATATTACAAAGAATTATTTTAATCACAAAAAATTAAAGAGGTAACATTATAAAATAAAAATATTTAATTAAAATAAAATAAATAAATTTTTCTTGTAAAAAACTTGGCGCTGCTTTTTTAAGGTCAACCCAGACAAACTTGCATAGGTGCATAAGCATATGCATAAAGAGATGGATTTTGGTCTATTTCCTTTTGCACATATACATATATAAACCAATCAATTTCTTACGCTTATGTTTATGCGCTATGCAAATTTGTCTGGATAAGAGTTTCCGCACAAGACTCTCGTATGATAGCGTAGCGTAACGTAACGTGGATTAACAAGAAACGTATCGGTTAGAGCCTCCGCACAAAATTTTCGTATGGTAACGTAACGTAGATCAACGCACAAGAAACGTATTGACGTATAAAGCGTCATCTACAATGGCAGCAGGAGTATACAGTAAGACGTAAGCAGTAAGTTATTGATTAATGGGATTTTTACAATTCAAGAATAATCGATTGTGATTGGTCAATAGAATAGCTTACTGCTTACGTCTTATTGCATACTCCTGCTGCCATTGTAGACGACGCTTAAGGCTCAGGACACACACTTTTTCGTAACAGTAACAGTAGGATTTCGACCAATCGCGTTGCTCGATTCGAAAACGTACGGCCGTACGTTCCCGAATCGAGTAACACGATTGGTCGAAATCCTACTGTTACTGTTACGAAAAAGTGTGTGTGGCCAGCTTTAACGCCGTAACTGATACGTTTCTTGTGCGTTGACCCACTACGTTTCGTTACACTACGTTGCCATACGAAAGTCTTGTGCAAAGGTTCTAAACCTTAAAAAAGCAGCGCCAAGTTTTTTACAAGAAAAATTTATTTATTTTATTTTAATTAAATATTTTTATTTTATAATGTTACCTCTTTAATTTTTTGTGATTAAAATAATTCTTTGTAATATTTTAATTTTATCAAGGAGAATTAAAACTACTACCACTTGGGTTGATAGAAAGACTCTCAGGAATACAAAGATACATACCACTTGGGCTGAGTTAGGTAACACAATTTTGTTTTATTTTTTAAAAGTAGTTGCACAACAATTATTTTTGAAAGTATATATATTCTCTTTGCAATTGGCGCAATTTAAAGATTTCACTTTTTTTTTGAAATACGTATCACTTAGGTTGAATTAGGTAACGCAATTTTGTGAATTATTTTGTTAGGGAGAAAAATATAAAGCTACTATACATATCATTTGGGTTGAGTTAGGTAACGCAATTTTGTGAATTATTTTGTTAGGAAGAAATAAAGCTACTACCATTTAAGATTTTTAGATTTACAACATACATTGCGCGTGTACTTGGCGCCTTTTTTTACCTTTTTTTGAAAAAGGTGATATATAATGCGAGAACAAAATACGCCGATATTAAAGCAAGATTAATTCCATCTGCGAAAAAAGATATTTGAATTCTGAAAGTTCTGATTTCTCGTGGAACATATAGCATAAAAAAATGTAATATCTATTTCATTTCCTTACACATATAATATCGGAGAATATATAAAATAGGATTAGTTTACATTTTATTATTGTGTTTCTCCAGTTTATATATGAAATAATACATATAGTATCCACATCTCTCATAGCGAATGTATTCGGATGCTGTTAATTGTTAGTAAATGTTGAATGAGAATCTTCTTGAAAACTTCGAAAGTGACATCGCGAGGATCCAGGATTTATTATTGTCGCGCGTAAACACTCGAAGAAGCGGACATATTAAGGCGATTAGAAATGAGATATTACACCGAAAGTCATCGATTAGACGATGATTAGACGGGGAGAAAAGTGGATCGAAACGTTAAATAAAAAAGGTATGTTGTAAGTTTGAAGCTTCGAGACGTGAGAATTTCGAAAGATTGGTAAGACGCCTGGAAGAAGTAGGCTTCACACCCTCTTCACCTTTTTACGTTTCATCGCAATTTTACGTCAATTAAAAAGGGATTCCGGCTCGCAGTCGGCAAGAAAAGCGTCAAGGCAAAAATAGGTAGGTGACTTGAGTAGACGTTGCGAAAAAGCAGCATAAAGAAAATGATAGGTGCATGTGACGAGAAACAGATTTACAACGAATTTTAGTTTTTCGCGCGTATATTCCGTGCATAAAAGTTCTTCCGAATTTGTCATCACATTGTCTCCTTTGAGAGATGTCTCTCAGACGACGAAGAGGAAACATCACGGTGCCTTATTTTTGCAATTTAACCCTTCGTAGTCACACTGGGTCAATTTGACCTCAGCTCAAGTTTGAAGCTAAATGTCGGTAAATGCCTGGCTTAAAATGGAGTTTGGCTCGCCATCTACCAAGAGTTTGAAGTATCCTCTATCGGTAGAGATCGTTAGTTATTTGATTAAAGCGTCGGTATTTATATGACAGCGGTTGCGGAAACATCGTGCACGAATGGGGGTCAGATTGACCCATAGTGGACTAGAACGTAGTTAATAATCATGCTACACCTTTCCGAGGCTGGAAGGCGCGCCGTGTTGAGATTGCAGTAAATTTGCATCGCAGATTGTATACCGATATTAGATCGACCTCGGTCGAGTCAGGAGTAATTGCAGCCCTAACGGTGAGGGAGAGGGGGGGCGGTGAGAAATTAACCGTGGCAGCTGGACGAGTGCCGAACGCGCTCGACAGCTGCCAAATCAGTGCTGTCGATATCCCGCCGAATTCTGAGCGCACTATTCTAAATCCGAGTGAAAAGTCTGGACGACATCTGTCCGACATATGCATGACACGCGTTACACGTTATCAAAGACAATGCATTTTGGGCGAATCACCCATTTTACATCCATCTTACGTCTACAGAAGTAAATCGCGTTTCTGCTCCGCACGAAAATGAAATCTCTCTGTATGACTGCTGACGCGTTCACTCGCAGAACATGAATATTACCAAGCATATGTTTTCGTTCAACGCGAATGTGGTTTAAGTTAGAAACACGCAAGACTGGTAAATGCACCGTCGAGCTCCGCTTACGGAAAATCCCGACGAAGGAGGGAAAAAGAAAAAAGAGGAAATTCTCAAACAGATAACATTGTCGCGCGGAGAAGCGGAAGGGACTTTTCTCCGGCAATAGATTATGCCAGTTCATCGGGACGTTCATGAACGAAAGAGCTTCACGAGAAGCATCGTTCGGGGCTTGTTAGGGTCCGAGGAAAAATAATACCGACGAAGATCGCTCGTAGAATTCTATCGCGCCGCTGTACCGACCACGCTTCCTAAATGGAGACCACCAGTCATTCCCTTGAACCACTCCCGTCTTGGAAATGCCTCGCGGCAATCGCTTCAACATAAATTGCTTAATATTTTAAGCCACCAAAATCACATTACCTTAAATCACATTAGATTTAATCTCGCGAGCGTGCCAAGCCCCGTGACAAATACCCGCGCTTGAATTGTTTAGCGGATCGCCTGAAAAATGTTATACGATATTACAATGATATTGATGAGTGTGGTCTTTACATACCGTACGTACAGCTTTTGCGATAGGAATTTTTCGGGTCGTTGCTCCGACACTTTATTTCTGTCGCGAATCTATTTGGGCGAAAATCCGCCTCGAAAAAAAAATTCGAGTCTTTCGATGCCCGTGACCGATCAATTTGATGCGTGGTGGGCTCGCTTTAAATTTTCGTTGCAACTTCCGTCAAGCAAGTTCTCGAGAAAACTCTCGACTGGGTCAGTCGCAACTTAATATTGCGCGAAGGGTGTGCGATGCGTTGCCACTCTTTTATTTATGGATTTGTTTGCGGACGCGCGGGTACCTCCCCGCAGCCAATAAGTGGGCGGCACGGCGGATCGCGGCGCGGCGTAATTAATACACCCGACGAGAGGCGTGTTTGCGGCGCGGCGCGCACATCTATAGGCGAACTTTAGGACGCGGGGCGTTACGCGCCGGGATTGCGGGATGTGGAATACGTGGGGAAAAGAGAAAGAGATCCCTCCCCTCCTCCTCCCCTTCGCGTCGCCGTTACGACGTTGAACCTTATTATCTCCGTCCGCGAGAGATTCACAGGGAGATCCGTAGCCAGGCCAGGGGATATTAAAAGCACTTCGGGGGCAGGATATTGATCTTCGGCCGCTCTATATACGTCATACTTAAATACAATATTTGGGCCGACGTGTAATCCGCTTACGGAAGTATCCGCGCTCGCTAATGCGCCACGCAATAACCGACGCATGCAGCGGCCGCCGTTCTATTCCTTATTATAATCGATTATTTGTATGCGCGAATAATTATATACCCGTCCGGGGAGGAGGGGGGCGGGGGAAATCGTACACGGTATATAGAGAGCGTACATGGTTTGTTTGCTCATCACTCCGCTTGCGCTTATTAATTAAAACTCACGTAATTCTCATGTTCTATGAAAATACGAAATTCTAATCTATTAATATCAAGTGAAAAAGGACCGTCATGTTACATACAATCAATATAGAAGAAACTGCCGCCATTTACGGTCCGAGCTGGATCTTGGTAGCCTACCAATATTTTCTATGTGTATTTATATATTTCCAACTTAATAAAACTGCTAATCTACCAAATTTTCAATCTATCGACAAATCCATTTAGAGACGCGAAGGGAAAGGCGCGGTCTCGGAATGCGGAAGGCAGACTTTCGTAATGCACGCGGGCGGAAATAGACGGAGGGATTTATGACAAACTAATAAATCGTACGGTGTCGACCTGCCGACGGACGCGGGCGCGGTTTATTTTCTTGCACGTATTATCGACGGACGAGGCGGCGCACGTTATGGCGGAAAGAAAATAGGAGCGTCCGTCCGTCGCGCCAGCCGGAAATGTCCGAATGTGCGACGCGTCGCTCTCATTTATTCTTAATTATTTATGACGCCGCGCAGAGAGAGCGCGGTAGTTCGGCGATCGCGTGCGATAATAATCAATGAGGCGAGACGCACTTTGTTTCCGTTATCCAATAATGTTCGATAGCCGATAACTTCGCTGCAGCGTCACTGCACATATGTCTCTCCCTCGCGCGGATAGCGTTGTTTACGCACTCACCCGGCTGCACATATCTCAAGCGATTAAATTTTTCGCTCTCCTCGTGGTGTGCGTGCGCCATTTCCAAAAAGGACGTAATTATTCCTCGCTCCACAAACGGCCGCGGGATTAACCCATCGTCCGATTTTTAATTAAAAACTACCGCGGAATAAATATGAAAATATGGTAATATACGGTCTTAGGTGCTTAGACCGTGGGAGGCAGACGGGGGCGGAGGGGCTGGCTGGCTTCGGTCTGCCTGTCCTCCCCTGCCCGCCGCCGAGCTGGCTGTTCGATCGGCGAACCTTTGTTCGCTGGTTGATCGGTCGGCAAATTCTGGTCCACGGTGGGATGGCTCGGGCGGATCGGTTTCCCGCTTTCCGCGCGCCCGGTGCAAGGCTGCCGCGATTCCTCGAATTCCCGGGATGTGCACGCGCTGGTACGCACGCACGCTCGGATTTCAAGTTCAAGACAGACATCCTCCCCGTATCCCATATCCGTTCATTAAATCCGCGCGTATCGCAGATATTTGCGATATGCGCGAATTCATATTGCTCTATATAGCTGTCAATATTTTAATTTTAATGCGCGACATATGGATAGCATCGACAATAAAAAAATAATACTAATAATTGTATTCTTTATTACTAATTTTTCAACTATATAAAATACTTTTTAAAAGTCATTTTCTATTTCTTATGTGGAATATTTATAACTTATATAATTTTATTTTTCTTTAACAGCACACCGACGACAAATTTTTCGAGATATTGAAATAAATATTTATTTATAAAGCTCAAGTCAACGTCGATTAACACGATAAATAACGACGTTTTACGCGACGAAATAATTATAAACCGCAACATCAGCGATTACTCTAAATTTTTAATCGTTTTATATAGCTCTCCGATCAGTGCATCGGTCGCAATCAGCGCGATGAGTGGCATCGCGGATCACGCGATAATGTCGAATGGAATAAATCAGCCGGGATTGTGGAACACGAACGAACGGTGTGGCGCGCAATCCGGCGGCGACCCTGTTAATTATTGTGCCCAATTAGCCGTGGCGCTCTGGAGTATACGATAATCTTCGAAATCCGGCCAACGCGGCCGCGCCGCGCCATGCCGCGCCACACAGTGCCGTTTCCCCATTCGCTTGGAATTCCGGGCGGAATTTTTCACGAGACCCATAGACGAGAGCGGGGCTCGCCGGTTAATAGTCGCCGGCTTAACCCTTGAGGACCCTCGACTTGGAACGATCGACCGCCAGCTCGACGCGCGTATATGTCGCATCGCGTCGGCGCACGCGCGCGTAGCGTAATATATAATGAAAAATAGTGTCAGAGAAAAAAGTAAAAGGAAGGAGATACTGGAATAAACCGGAGTCCAGTTTAAAGCGACTTATCGCGCAATAAGCTTCGCGGTTTGCCGACTACAACGAGAGAGAGATTATTATAGTAAAATTGAGATAGACATATGTTACATTTACTGATTAATATAAATTATCTATTTTTATATAAATTGAATAATTAGTATATATATATATATACAATTGGTGATACAAACAACACACAAAAATGAGAATCAATAGGAAATTTTAAATTGAACTTTTAATAAATCAGAATGCTTTTCCAATTTTATTAATCGAAGACAGTCAGAAACAAATTTTTCTTTCGTAAAAGCGGCCATTACTTATAAGTTGTTTATTATATATTATTAATTGGGGTGACACCAATATTGTCAAATCTACTCCTTTACTTTGTTTTTGCAATAATAAAGTTATCCTTACCTTTCCATGTTAACCGAACTATATCCTTTGCCGTTCTGATACAATATATGCTTGGATTAAAGAATACTTTCTTTATCAAATAATTAACTTATTTTATGTACTTCATATATATTTAAAAAAATCTATAAACGTACTTGTTGATTGAAGACAACGGTGCAGAAACGATAGTATTGTCGGTTTCGTTATTGACTGTCGTCACTGGTGCCGAAGTTGGTGGACAAGATTGAATTTCTTCTATTTCTTCAGGCCATCCAAATGCATCCTTGGTTTTACCATATCTTAATAAAAGGAAAAAAATTTAGTATAACTAATAGCAAGATTTACATTTATCTATATAAAATATTTTATGTTTTTGTTTAAAAAAGATACATTTGATAATATTGTAGTCTTACCCCACACAGCACATAATATTGCAGAAATATTGCAGTAATATTGCAATATAGTGGAAATATTACGTATTACAATGAAATATTTCAGAAATATTACTGATGTATTACACGTTTTTAAATAATATTGAAATATTACAATAATATTGCTGCAATATATTGTTGAAATATAATACTTTCAGTAGCAAAATAATGTCAAATGACATTTTAATGACATCCTATTGACGTCATTAAGACGTTATTAAGGTATCACACAGAGACGATTTACGATCTTGGTAATGGCCTTGCAGTAGAATAAACTAGATTTTTCAGTTTTCCAATAAAATTCTCTCCCCAAAATGCTGAAAAATCACTCAGAGATGCTTGCAAGTGTCTAACGTCATCGGGAATATGAATTAGGTTGTGGATATTCATAACTTGTGAGTCTTCACCATACAATGTAGGCATTAACAAGACAAATTTTCTGAGTAATTCCTCAGCTACATTAATATTTGTGGCAATTATTTCTGAGCTGCATAGAATACGGCAGGCAACATGCAGTAATAAAAAATGTTTTAATTGTTTATCAGACAATACGAATTGTTAAATAATAGGACCACAGTATAGCAGCATGAAACGATATTGAGTTGCCTTCCAATGTGTAACTTCATCGATGTCAAACTTTCGCCTTTGAAATTTTGCTGGTATAAATGGAGTAATAGAATTTATTAAATCTTTAAAAATCTTTCGTTGTGTATGATGCAGTCTAGATGAACTTCCAGTAACTAACCATTTTTCTAACACATTTTTTATTACACCCAAGAATAATAAATGCATACTGTCAAGTACTACATCTTTGACAGGATCAAAGTTCGGGATCCGAGTAAGTGGTGATATGATATTTTCTAAATGATGCTCCGCCTGATCTTTACAAATAAAAGATTGTTTACAACGTTTTTCACAGTTTAATTGGGGATATACACGTCGCCTATTAATAGTTAATTATTCAGTATTACAGCGTTCACAACCAAAATAAGTTGTGGGCCCTTTTATGCACTTAACATACGCTCGAACTGGCCCATCAGCTATCAAAGCAATAATTTTAAATACAAATTTTTTCTCATGTAGTTCTACACCATCATTGATTAAACTTGTACATTCGTTAACAAAATCCTTTAGATAATCATCTACATTTTTGGCTTAGAATCACCATAATACATTGCTACAATGAATGGTTGACAAATATATTTCTTATTGCATATTTTGACTAAAATAGGCCACAGTTGACCTTTTGATGCTTTGAATATATTCATCCCTTCAATATGGACCATAACATTTATTTCACTGTCTGTAAATATATTCGATGCGATGTTCTAGACCATTTTTAATACCTAGATAAATATAATCTCCTGTACTGTCGCGTTTCGTTTGCATTCTTGCAGTTTTTATTTTATGTTTAAAACCTAGTAGGCTATGAGCGGCATTTGGAAAATGAGTAAAACCTTCACTTTTTAAAATGGCCAATAGTTCTGTAATTGTACTTAAAGGTACTTTAGCGATATTATTTAGTGCCCAATTATGAATTTTAGTATATATGTTTTGTTCTTCGACTTTAACCTCATTTGTATTCTGTATATCCACTTCACTACTTTCAGACAATATGTTGGAAGATTCTATGTTAAAATTACTCGACGAAGAGCTAATATTTACAATATTATTACTTGATTCTAATGAATCAGACCATAGGTCCAACATATTGATGGATGAAGTGTCATTATTAGATGTATCTCGGGATGTACCTGCAGGATTTTCACGGTCATGTTTTCTACATGCTTTGTATTATTATTTAAAAGTTCATTTTTTTTTAGAAAACGTGATTTTTTTACTTTATAATATGACTTTGACATCAATTTTTGTTTGTTCATTATTGTATACAGGTTAATTCATCATTAGGTGCCAATTAACTAACCTGAAAAATAAAAACCTAGCGTGAACGAGTGAAAATAAGTTAAAATATTTTAATTGGCGAATTTGATCAATATAGAAACCACAGACTTCTATATACTAACCACCAAACTGCTAACTGTTCCGAGCAGTTCCGAGTTTGCTGAGTGTATATCATGTGAGTGTAAGAAACAATATCTTATGAGGTGACTGCCAAAGATGGCGACGGAGTTGGGCAGTCTATGCAATAGTAACAATAGTTAGTATACATATTATAGAAGTCTGTGATAGAAACCCGACCAACGATCTGACCAGCATCAGTTAAAAAGTTTAATTGATTGGCGGTTTATAAAACTGAGTAATTAGAAAAATTTTTATTTTTTCATATACCGAATAATTACAAAAAATTGTTATTTCAGGCATAATTTTTACACTTAGTTTTAATATAGACATTTAGGCCAATGTTGCCATATTATACTTCGGCTCAAGCCTGGCTGAGCGAACATGCCGAAGTTTGGTTGTGTTATGGCAGGTACATCGGCCCAAGCTTGACTCAATGTAGCTGCCATAGCACAACCGAAGTTTGGTTATGCCCAAGGCTTGGCAAATTCACGCTTGGCTCACGCTTGGTCCAGGCTTGGCGCAATAGTTCAACATTGGCGATTCCTACCTGGGCAGTCGCATCGCAAGGAAATCGCTTTCGGCTGCATGTCAGCGCAAGCACTCTTTCCATAAAATAGTCGCCTAAATAATTGTGCTTCAAAAGAATAATTTTCGTCGCGTTATAGCATGGATCTTTCGTACATTCCGGAAAGTTCGCTAATTGTTAGCAACAACACAGCCATGGCTGACCGGCTGCGCGAATAAAGTCAAATAATAACGCTAGAACAAAGGAAAGATCCATGTTATAAACAAAGGGTGCATTCGGGGAGACGCTATTAACGCTATAAACGCAAACGCTATGAACTTCGTTCGAAGAGCCAATAGCGCGACAGCGATAGCAAGCTCCCCGAACGCAGCTTAAGCGCCAATAGTATTTCGTGCCTCACCTCGAAAATAATAGCGAAAATAGCGCGAGTGATGACGTCACGCTGCCTTTACAGTGACGTCATCATCGTATATCACAGCGCCACAAAGCGTCTCCTCGAACAGTTTTAGACGATAATTGTGCTAATAGCGTGCTCCCCGAATGCACCCAAAGCACGCGAAAACAGGTGACGACCCCGTCGGGTCGCCCCGTGAAACCGGTGACGTCGGCACGATGACGTAGGACTCCGACGGCCAATCACCTTCCCGAAATTCTGGGAAATCTGCCGGGAGGGAGTTTCACCTCGGAGGTGATAAAAGAACCGCCGCGGCGCCGCGGAATCGATTTCGCTCGTAGATCACCGTTAGTACACCGCTTTGTTATACCGCTTATTACCGCCTTTTTGCAATCCGCACTTGCTTGCTTTCGCGTCGCTTGCCGTGCTAAACTCTGTGCGCGCTCACGGCACTCCGCCTGAAATAAACCTGTGTAAATACTTGTATATATTCATTTAAATAGACTGCGTTATTTTCTTGTAATTCTGGACTTGCTGTTTTTGTTCCTTGTGGTCGTCTTCTACCTCGCGCTATACCGCGCTACCGCGTGCTCTTGAACACAATGATTACGATTGTTTGATTTTTCAAAGAATATAAAATTGTTTGAAACAAAAGACATATTCTTTATCGCTTTAATGATATTGCTTCATTTAAACAATATCAATGTTTCCTAAAAAATGTCTTAAACATTAATTTATTATTTATTTATTTATATATGTAGCAGTCGGTTGACTGCCTGTTAAATATGGCGCTCAGATATGAACACTATAGAGAGCGGTTGGATCGCTCCCTACAACGACTGCTGCGCCAGCTTCGTGCGTGAACGTGCGCGACATTCATTCCTTCAGGAGACATCTGAGTACACGGATCGTGCGACAGAACATACATTGCTGCCGAAAGCTTCTAGTTTGTGTTTGATTGTGATATAAAATAAATTACGAAAGTATTTTAAGAAGGTGTTGTTGTTTCCTTTTAAATACAATCCTTAAAAAGTTATGGAGACCCAGCAAGCTTCCACGGCGCAGGACGTGGCTGCAGGAGTTGAGGCCATGGAAATATCGAAAGCCGATAAAAAGGCGGGTAAGTGGAAAACTGTCTTGAAAGTGTTATACGCGAGTGAACGGTCGAAAGAAGTGCGTTAATTCGGGAGTGCGTGTTTAACAAATTTAGAAAGAAGAGCGAACGTAAAATATCTCACGCGAAAGCTTCTAGTTTGCACGCGACAGTTTTCCCTAAAAACAACACCGATAGTTTTTCGAAAGTGTAAAATCAGCGGTAATCGAAAGATTGAAATCGGAAGTGAAACGCGGTTAAATTGTTGCAACAGTGAACGAAAGAAGCGTTAAAAGTGATTGCACGAAATATAAAATCACGGTAAAAGAAAACGAAATATCGAAAGCATAGAGATTGAAAATGGCGTCGGAAGAATAAAATCACGCGTTGGAAAGAAAGAAAGTCAAAAGAACAATGGTCTCTTCTCGGGAAAACAAACGCTGGCCGGGACAGGCTTGAGCGGGCGCGCGCTCGAGGTACTAGGCCGCGCGAGAGAGAGAGAGAGAGAGAGAGAGAGAGAGAGAGAGAGAGAGAGAGAGAGAGAGAGAGAGAGAGAGAGAGAGAGAGAGAGAGAGAGAGAGAGAGACAGAACGGAAACAAACGCACGAGGCAGAGCCGTAGCCTGCAGCCGCATACATGTATATGTGTATATATATATGTACGCGAAACATCGATCAGGTCGATGCGAGGAGCCGAGCGCCGCAAGTGTGCGAAGGAAGGGGAACTCGTGAACGCGTGTGTGTGTATGTGTGCGGTTGGTAGTGGACGCGGCCGTATGGCAATAATGCTACACACGTATATGGACGCATATGCGTGTGCACATGTATATGTATATGTACATGTGTATATATATGGATGAGAAAGAGCGTACGTATGCGCGCGCGCGTATGTACGTACATGTATACATACTTATTTAATAAATTTGAATTCAAATAAATAACGAAAAATTGAAAGTTTAATTTTGAACGGAAAGCTAAATTGGAAAGTTATATTTGAACGGAAAGAAAATTGAAAGTTTGTAATTAAACGAAAATTTGAAAGATTAGTTTGAACGGAAAGTTAAAATTGAAAGATTAATATTCGAACGGAAAGTGCAAATTGAAAGACGAATTAAATAAAAAGCAAATTGAAATAAATTTAACCAAACTAATATACACCTTGCTCATTTTAGATCGATCAACCCTGATCCTCTTCATGAAAACTCAGGAAGAGTTTCTGGGATTCAGAGAGTATTTTGCAAATGAAAAGGTGACGGTGCACCTGGACAACACCAAGATTTGCTTTACCACTGAGAGTGGTTTTAAAAAAGATATCGGTACTATTATTGTTTTTATATTTTTAAATAATTTAAAGCATGTACTCGCTAATACTTAATTAACTTGTGTTCGGTTAAGAGGGTAATTAGTTATATGAGTCTGAGAAAGTATTGTGGTTATCTTGTGTTCGGATGCCATAGTACTGACTCGTTTTTTTTGTTCAATTGACTTGTGTTCGGTCAAGAGAATAGAAATAACAGCTGTCATAAAAACAATATTTTGACCCAATGATACTAAATATGTATCTTCTGGTGTGTCTAATTTTACAAAAATAAGCTTATAAAATTGTACAATAAATTGCAGAAAAATCCGAGGCCTCAGAAATGGAGCTAAAACTGTTGGAAGAAGAGCTGACCAAACTAAATGCAGCAGGAGAAGAATTGTATCTTCCCTACTGCATATCGAAAGAAAATCAGGAGGAAGAAAAGACCGAAAGATTGAAAGATGTGTTTTTGAAAGATCAAGAATTTGCAGGAATCGAAAGTTCAAATGAAATCGCGTTATCTAAATACGTGATGGAGTCGAAAGAAATGAAAAATGTAATGAAAGGTACCCCGAAAATTACCAGTATCGAGAAAATAAAACCTCATAAAATTTTATTTAATAGAGACTTTCTGAATAACACTCAGAAAAATGATATATTTGATATTGTTCGAGCGCGCAATAAACGCGCCGAACGAGTTGCCGAATCCGTTCCGCGAGAACGCGAGATATCGCGACAGGCTCCGCTCAGCCTTTCGACTTTGAGACGACCGGGGTTTCAGTGTAACGCGGACTCGATCGCTTGTTAGGAACTTGAGTGGAAGGCCTAAAAGATAGCAATTGAATTATAAAATATATATAACTTTATTCGATATAACAAAACAAAACTGACGAACCGCGAGATGTACAGAACATTCAGTGTGAATGCACTCGGCGCGCTATGATTTGTCGTTTTGCGGCGCGGTTTTACATAAATTGCGATTCTCTCGAAACGCGGTTTTCTCCTACTCGATACTCCTTGGCGCGGTCCGTCGTATTGCCTTTGCACGCGGGCGGAAACGCGATCGGTATGGCTTGGAAGTGCGAACGCCCGGGGCGATGGCTACGAGAACTCTCGTTACGAGGCTGAGTACGCTCGACCTCGCTGGACCATGGCCGTCGGGAGTGAGTTTGATGGAGTTCGGGAACACTCTAAGAACTCTTAGTAGAGACTCGGAACGCCGGACCTCGTTTTGCGTGTTCCCTGGGAGGTTGGATAGGGTAGGCGTCGTCGAAGGCAGCAGAAAGCTGGAGCTAAGACGAAGTGCCGGCTCCTGTCGGAGCGCCGGCTTATATACCGCGGCGCGGCGGGTTTGTTGGAAGGGAGGCTGGCGGTCGGGCGAGCCGCGTGGGGATGCTGACGCGCGCTCGCCTTCGGCGCGGATCGGCTCCTTCCGGCGGTGCCGAACTAATCGAGCATTTCGCGTGAGAAGCGAACGAAACGTATATCGCAGTACATATAACGGTTAGATATAATTTTACATGACAAAATTGGGGGAATCCCCAACATACCGCCCGCCTCGAAACCTTGGTTTCGAAATCGCATGGCTTAACTGACGCGTTGCTCGAGGCGGTCGCTAAGTTTGGGTAATTCGAATAAGTGCATAGGGCACGGTGTACGAAGTTACGCAGGCGTTTCGGCGTTTTCGATATCGATCGGTAACAATCAGATCTTTACAATGGGTTGCTTAAATCGAAGGTCGCGGTCTTTATTGTCACGACGCGTATGACGTTATCGCAGCCCGAGTTACAGAAGCGCGACTATGACCCTAAGGTGCGGGATTCGAAACGCGTCTACGATTTCGAGGCGCACGGCGCGCGTGGCCATGCGTATGAATATAGCGATATGCGCTTTATGAGATATGGAATTCCACGCCCGGACATCGGGCGTACACGCATCAGGCCCGCGTAATCCAGAACGCAATGCTTAAACGCGCGCGCAGGAGGGGAGACTCTCACGTGAGACAGCAGTCCCATACTCGAAGTGGGAGTTGCCGCTTTTTCGCGGGCGCATGTTACGCATCGGTGGACTACGGCCTTTTCGACCTTTTGCGCGCGCACACTCCACACGGCCCGGCGTACTGTAGCGAGGGTGAGCTGCGTGCCGGCGTGAAGCGACCTTTTATGAGCGTGCTGGACTAGCAAGGCAACTAGGGGGTGAGAGGAGAGGGTGATTAGGTGTTTCGCGGTTAGAGATAGCGGAGCGTGGGCTAACCGCCCGCCTAGGCGAATTAATTGACCTTCTCCGCTGAAGGCGCGGTATTTCGTTGCTAATCTCTTATCGGCGTTGAACCTGTGTTCAAGATCTCTCAACTGTCGCTCGACTGAGCGATAAGAATTGCCGATCTCAAGTGGGAGACCGGTTTGGAGAGGAGAGTGACTCACGTATCGTCCGTCGGAGCGACGCCAATGAGTGGCGAGGAAGTGAGCTTCGAATTGTTGCTCCTCCGAACTTTGTGAATCGGCGCGAGGGATCTCTTCGATTTCCCAGAAGCGTCGGAGTTTTTCGTCGAGAGACGGGGAATTAGAACAGTGCTGAGCCGTGACTGTTCGAGAATGTGTTTGTGGGTCACCCGCGGGGCCAGACAGCACCCAACCGAGAACGGTATTCTGAGCGAGGGGTTTTCCGCGGGAGCCCTTTCGAATGCCATCGAGTAGCAAGTCGCCGTACAGATCGGCACCTATCAGTATATCAATGGGGTCCGAGTTCGTAGGATCCGGATCCGCGAGCGCGAGATCGGCTACGTGGCCCCATTGGACGGGCGCCGTTACGGGCGACGGAGTATATTTTGTGAGACTTGGCATGACGGACGCAGTGGTCCTGAATGCGAGAGAGGTTTGGTCGATCGGAGAGATCTGAATTTCGGCCGCGTATCGACATGTTCCGGCGTCGACGCCTCCGATTGCGGAGATCGAGACGGGCATTTTAACGCGACGCAATCTTAAGCCTTGCCTCAATCGTTCGGTGATAAAGGTCATCTCTGATCCTTGATCGAGAAGCGCTCGAACGACGCGAGTACGATCGTTCGGAGATTCGGACGGGGGCCCGACTTTTACCCTTGCCGTCGCGAGCAACACGGGAGGCATCGACGACACTTTCGCGCTCGAGAATAATGTCGTGATGGGCGCGGCATCGTGGATCGATGCGGTCGCGACGGAAGTATTTTCCGCGGCAGGAGTATCTTTCGCGGTGGAGGTATCTTTCGTGGTAGAAGTGTCCGAGTCGACGTGCAACATCGAATGATGCCTTTTGTGACAGGTGCGACACGAATAGTTACTTTGACATAGTTGTACGGCGTGTTTGTCGCTTAGGCAATTTACACAGCGATTTGCCTTCTTTACTGTTTCTAATCGTTGACTTGGACTTTTCTTCAGAAAGATTTGACATTTGTTTAGAAAGTGAGATGCTTTGCACAGCGGACACGAAATTGAAGAAACTCCCGATGCTGTAGCGCTGGTCGCCTTCTGCGCGCGAGCTTGTTTGTCTACATTCGCGGGATGCAACTCTTCGAGCGCGCGAGCACGAGAATCGAGGAATCGGTCGAGTTCGCTGAATGTTGGGATTCGCGCGTCATCCCCGCCTTTCAGTTTCCACGCTTTTCTAGTGGCGGGATCAAGCCTTTGCGTGACGCTATACATCAGCATGTCGCTGAGAATGTCGGAATCGGATCGATCTAGATTCTTCAGCGACGTGATTGCGCGATTTGCTTTATCCCGAAGCTCGCTGAGTTCGCTCGCTGATTCGCGGGAAACGCTCGGCAAATTATATAACGCGGACACATGCATCTCGACTAAACGGCGCTTATTTTCGTACCTCGACTCAAGGGCCTTCCACGCAAGTTCAAAGTTATCCGCGGTTACTGGGATGCTTCGAATAGATTCAAGCGCCCGCCCGGCGAGGCTTGATGAGAGAAAATGCATTCGCGCAAATGCAGAAAGTTCGGGATTTTTAATAATGAGGGACGTAAAGCGATCGCGGAACGTCTCCCAATCTTCATATTTCCCTGAGAATGGCGGAATGTTGATGGGCGGCAGATGCGCCAGTGAGAATGAGGAGGCAGGCGGCCCGTGATTGCACGCGGCGCCCGGAGCCTGGTTCGCTGTCAGGGGCGGCGGCGTCGGCGCGAGTGCCTCCAGACACTCGGCCATGTAATCCAACGTCGTCAAGTGGATGTCCTCGGCCTGATCGAACAGTTCGTTTTGAAAATACTCGAACGTGCTTCTTTTCGCTTCCGGAATAACTTGCAGGAGGGCCGAGTGCACGCGAACGCATTGCGTCCAGACTTCTTTGGAGCTAGCGATTCGCGCTCGGACTTTTGCAGCGGTGTAGTTATTCCTTCCGAGTTTTTTGAAGTTATCGAGCGCTCGCGAGATGGAGTGCATCGACACCCGCTGTTGAGCCAGGAGGTCGTTGATGGTAGCTGAGACTTCCGGCACGGCAGTCATGTTAGCGGCTGAAGGGCTGCACTGAATATCTCGATCCGGCTCGAAGGACCAATTTATGTTCGAGCGCGCAATAAACGCGCCGAACGAGTTGCCGAATCCGTTCCGCGAGAACGCGAGATATCGCGACAGGCTCCGCTCAGCCTTTCGACTTTGAGACGACCGGGGTTTCAGTGTAACGCGGACTCGATCGCTTGTTAGGAACTTGAGTGGAAGGCCTAAAAGATAGCAATTGAATTATAAAATATATATAACTTTATTCGATATAACAAAACAAAACTGACGAACCGCGAGATGTACAGAACATTCAGTGTGAATGCACTCGGCGCGCTATGATTTGTCGGTTTGCGGCGCGGTTTTACATAGATTGCGATTTTCTCGAAACGCGGTTTTCTCCTACTCGATACTCCTTGGCGCGGTCCGTCGTATTGCCTTTGCACGCGGGCGGAAACGCGATCGGTATGGCTTGGAAGTGCGAACGCCCGGGGCGATGGCTACGAGAACTCTCGTTACGAGGCTGAGTACGCTCGACCTCGCTGGACCATGGCCGTCGGGAGTGAGCTTGATGGAGTTCGGGAACACTCTAAGAACTCTTAGTAGGAGACTCGGAACGCCGGACCTCGTTTTGCGTGTTCCCTGGGAGGTTGGATAGGGTAGGCGTCGTCGAAGGCAGCAGAAAGCTGGAGCTAAGACGAAGTGCCGGCTCCTGTCGGAGCGCCGGCTTATATACCGCGGCGCGGCGGGTTTGTTGGAAGGGAGGCCGGCGGTCGGGCGAGCCGCGTGGGGATGCTGACGCGCGCTCGCCTTCGGCGCGGATCGGCTCCTTCCGGCGGTGCCGAACTAATCGAGCATTTCGCGTGAGAAGCGAACGAAACGTATATCGCAGTACATATAACGGTTAGATATAATTTTACATGACAAAATTGGGGGAATCCCCAACAGATATACAAAATCAGAATAATAATTTTTTAAATTCCACAGAATTCGAGGATAAACTGAAAGTAATGACCGAAAGTTACGAGGAAAAATTGAAAGAGGCCGAAAGGAAATCGAAAGAAGAAATGGAAGAAAAACTAAAGGAAATGAATGATCTGATAAAATCCACTCGAGCAGAGTATGATGGTTTAGTAGAATATGGTAATCAAACCAAAAACTTCATGAGAGAAAAATTGGATGAAGTAAAAATGAAAGACACTCGAACGAGCTCTCTTCCAAACATGCCCGGAAGATCTACAACCGTAAGTGATTCAAATTCGAAAGTACAAAGCTTAGATAGTAATTCAGAAATTAACAATGTAAATTCTTTAATTTTGAATGAAATTGATAAACGATTTAAAGAACGCGAAAGTATTGCGAAAGACTTCTTAGAATCTAGAAATACCAAATTGCATAGAGATTATAAATTAAATACACATACACGATTTGAATCTATATATATAAAACAGGATCGGGTTAGTTACACCATTTATAACTCAAGAACGGCTGGGCCGAATTTTTACCACAAGTATATGAAATAGGGGTAGAATTTTCCGGAATAGCAGAATAACTAATAAAATATCAGAAAATTCATGTAAAAAAAAAAATTAATTTAGAAAGATATCCAAATACATAGAGGGAGGGAGAGAGGGAGAAAGGGAGAGGGAAGAGAGAGAGAAAGAGAAGGGGAGAGAAAGAGGGAGAGAAAGAGAGAAAGAGAGGGGGAGAGAGAGAGGGAGAGAGGGGAGAGAGAGAAGGAGGGGGAGAGAAAGAGAGAGGGGGAGAGAGATGGAGAGAGGGAGAGAGAAAGAGAGAGAGGGGGGGGAGGGGAGAAGGGGAGAGGGGGGACTATTTGCGTGTCTTATCACTACATTCATTACTGTTAGGCGGTACGAAGTTCGCCGGGGCAGCTATTTCTTAGATTTCTTTAAATCTGAATTACGCTCTCTCAATCTATTACACATTATTGATGAAAGCAATGAAAACGAAAATACGAGATCGAATGTTAGCGAAAGTGTTCTAAAACAACAAAAATATGATGTTCGCGAAAGATTAATCGGACGTTTAGAAATGAATTATTACTCGAAAGTTTGCGAAATTCAGGAACCGAAAAAAATATTGGAAAAACTTAAAACACTGAAATTAAGTGAAGCAAATTTAACTACTATGAGCCTGCGGGAAAAATTATATAGTATTAAATACAATCCGGGAAAGGAAAAGGCTTCAGCTTTCTGGAATCGATTTGAAGATATAGTTAGAATGTATAATAGCTTGCCGGAAGTAAAACCTTTGACCGATGATGAAGTAAGAGATTCGTTCTACAATGCAATATCGAAAGCTTTACCGGATGTTAAAAATCTGAATTTCCTAAACATGCATCAGCAGAACAAACCGCTGTCTTATGAAAGTCTTAAAAATTTTATAATACAGGAAGAGAGTGAGTCTGGAAGAACGCAAGCGTCCGGAAGTGCCATGGTGACCACGACCAAGTGTTTTAATTGCGACGAGTTTGGACATTTGGGACGTGACTGTCCAAGACAAGGGACGAACATCAAAATGTGCTATGAATGCAGACAGTTCGTGACACATAGAGCTGCTCAATGTCCAAAGAGGTTGGCAAACTCGAAAGAAAAAAGGTACGAAAATAAAAATTATAATAATAATAATCGAGGAAATCGTGGTAATAGAAGGGGTAGAGGCGGTAATAATTATCGCGGAGGTATTAAACGCTCGAACGAAAATCAAAACAATTCTAACGCGAAAAGAGGTCGATTTAACAATAAAAGGGGAAGAGGAAATCAGAATCGAAACAATCGTGGAGGAAAACAACCGAACAGTAATGATCAGCAAGATAAAACTGCCTTAAACGTTAATGGTGAGTACTCTGACCTAGATACGGATGTTATCGAAAGAACGAACGTTGTATGCGAAAAGGGAAAATTATTGGCCAGGTTTTTAGCTGACTCCGGTGCAACCGAGCATCTTACAAATTCCCGTATTATATTTAAAACCTTTGACGAAAGAACTGATGAGATTAAATGCGCAAATAACTCGAAAGAAGGAATATTAAAAACGGAGGGAGTCGGTGATATTGTGTGTAAAACGAAAGAAAACAAACTATTAAACTTAGACAGAGTTATATGGGCCGAAAATTTATCCGAGAATCTGATTTTCTTGCGAAAATTTGTTGATCAGGGTTTAAGCATTTATCTAGATAATCAACGCATAGATATATATGATCCCAAATCGAACGAATCATTGCTGACTGGTATATACGAAAGACTATTCTGGATCATAGAAGTCGAAGTTAATAATTCAGAACATACAAAAATTAAACCTAATAGAGTAAAAGCATACGTGATAACGCGAAGCATGGCGAAAGAAAAGGGAAATTATCTAGAAAACGAAAGTAAGAATAATGAAACGATAGAAAGTGACGAAAGGGAAGAACCTGTAAACGAAACAGAGAATGAATTCGAAAGAGAAAATGAAAACGTGATCGTAAATTCAAACTTAAGAAACTGTTCGGACTTTGATGTCACGGTAAGAGATAGAAATATAGTACAAATTGATCAAAATACATTGGAGGAAAATCCAAATTGTAACTTAGAATTCGAAAGTGATAATAAACAAATTAACGACCAAGCCATGCTGTGGCATGCACGAATGGGTCATGCGTCTCTTGAGTATTTAAAGAAATTACAGACTAAACATCCCGAGATTAAAGGTTTGAAAGAATGTAAATTCGACGAGAGTATTAAAAATTGTGAAGTCTGTCTAATATCAAAAATTAACAAACTGCCTTTTCGAACGACACGTGCTAGAGCGCAAGAACCTTTACAAATGATTCATTCGGATGTTATGGGAAAGATAAGTCCTTTGTCTCATCCCAAAGGATATATAAATACATATCTGTTTTTATTGATGACTATTCGAGACTTGGTATGGCATATGCCATGAAAACGAAAGACGAGACAGGTCACTGTTTCGAATCATTTGTAAAGAGTGCTCGAAACCTTTTGGGAAGGGACGCAAAGGTTTGTTATTTACGAACGGATCAAGGCACAGAATATACCGGTGGGTACACTGTTGAAGTGTTAACAAAACTTGGAGCCGAACATCAGTTGGCCTGTCCAGATACCCCTCAGCATAATGGTACGTCCGAAAGATTTAATCAAACTATACAACGAAAGATTCGAACGCTAATGTACGATGCGAAACTACCTGAAAACATGTGGGATTTAGCATTGAGCGCAGCAGTATATGCATATAATCGGACGCCACATGTATCGAACGATATGATTTCTCCATTAGAAAAATTTAATCCAAACATTAAAGTTGATTTAAATCAGATAAAGCGCTTTGGATGCCTAGCCTATATGAAAGTGCAACGGAAAGTTGGGCCGAAATTTCGATTTATAGGTTTTAGAACGATTTTAGTGGGTTACAAAGACACAGGTTATTTATTGCTGAAACCTGAAGATGGAAAGCTGTACGAAAGTCGAGATGTTAGATTTAACGAAAGAATTGTTTTTGGAGACAAATATAAGAAGGACGAAATAAATAATTGGGACAATGTCAATGTGGAAATAAATCCAAGTAAATGGTTCTCTGAATTTGATCTCGAAAGTCAATCAAACGAAGACAAATCGAACGAGATTTTGAATGTAGAACCGGAGGGAGTTGCTAAACGGAAAAGAGGACGACCGAAAAAGGTGATTATTGAAAAGGAGAAATCTACAGCAGACAAACTTTACGCTATGATTGCAAACCTTAACGGTGATCCAGCATCCTATGCTGATGCAATGGCTACGAAAGAAAAACTCGAATAGACTGAAGCAATCAATAAAGAGTTAAATTCAATGTATAAAAATAACGTCTGGAGTCTGGTGGACAGACCAAGAGCGAAAGACGGAAATCGAAAGCCAAACATTATTGACTCACGCTGGGTATTAAAAAGAAAGATAGAAAGTATTAACAATCAAGTGAGATTCAAAGCTCGGCTCGTGATCAGAGGCTTTAAAGATGAAAATGTTTATGATTTGCAAGAAACTTATGCACCTGTATCTCGATTACCTCTGATCCGAGCAGTGCTCGCAATCATTAATAAATATAACCTGGAAGTATGCCAAATGGACGTAAAAACTGCTTTTCTGAATGGCACATTGAACGATGATATATATATGGAAATTCCGGAAGGAGTTCAGTGTTCGAAAGAAACAAGATTAAATAAAGTCTGCAAATTAGAAAGAGCATTGTATGGTTTGAAAGTAAGTCCAAAACTATGGAACAAAAGATTTACGAAAGCTGCTTTAAAAATTGGTCTGAAATCCCACGAAAACGAACCATGTCTATTTACTTGGCGACAAAAAGAAAAATTTTTGATTTTGATTTTATACGTGGATGATATGCTTATATCAAGTAATGATGTAGAAAAACTCAATGAGATTAAACGAAAGCTGATGGAAGAATTCGAAATGACTGATTTAGAAGAACCGAAAGTTTTTCTAGGGCTGGAAATAACTCGAAATCGAAAAACGAAAGAAATAAAATTGACTCAAACAAAATACATTGATCGAATGCTTCGAAAGTTTAAATTTGACGGATTATATCCGAAACGAACGCCAATGATTACTAATCAGGTAGCAAATCGCGAGCGAAAGCATAGGGAAGAAAATGAACAATTGGAAGAATTTATCGAAAGTAGTAATATTGAAAATATTCCATATAGAGAAGCTATAGGAACGTTACTATATCTAGCAAACGCTAGTCGACCGGATATTAGTTATTCGGTAAATATACTAAGTAGACATCAAAACAATCCGACAGAAAACGAATGGAAAATGATCAAACGAGTATTTTGTTATTTGAAGGGAACTCGAACGCTAGGATTGAACTATTTAGGAAGATCGAACGACTTACAAGCATATTCTGATGCAAGTTTTGCCGATTGCAAAGAATCTCGAAACTAGTGGTTTTGTTATTAAATTGTTTGGTGACTCAATTACATGGCGAACACGAAAGCAAAAATATGTAGCACTATCTACTTGTCAGGCTGAGTACGTCTCGATGAGTGATGCTTGCCAGGAATTAATGTCATTGAACAATTCTTTGAAAGTGATACTCACTAACAATTTCTTTCCAATGAAATTGTGGTGTGACAATAAAGCGGCAGAATACAGCTCGAAAGTTAGCGGAAGCAATAAGCTAAGACATATACCGGATTTGAAAGAACATTATGTTAGACAGTGTGTTGATATGGGTTTCGTGAATGTATTTTGGATAAAATCGAAAGAACAAATTGCAGACGTATTTACTAAACCCTTGGCATTTAACTTACATGCTTCTTTAACAAATTCTATTATGAATGTCGAAAGTAATGATAACTGATAAACTTTAAATTCTTTGTTTATTATAATTCTCTTATGTTACAGGAACTACTGAGTAGTCAAGTTGGAAAGGTCCGGAAGATGTACATATATGAGCGGGAGGGAGTGTTAAATATGGCGCTCAGATATGAACACTATAGAGAGCGGTTGGATCGCTCCCTACAACGACTGCTGCGCCAGCTTCGTGCGTGAACGTGCGCGACATTCATTCCTTCAGGAGACATCTGAGTACACGGATCGCGCGACAGAACATACATTGCTGCCGAAAGCTTCTAGTTTGTGTTTGATTGTGATATAAAATAAATTACGAAAGTATTTTAAGAAGGTGTTGTTGCTTCCTTTTAAATACAATCCTTAAAACTGCCACATATATAAATAAATAAATAATTGTCATATCTCCATCACTCGAGTAACCGGTGTGATGGATTGTACAACTGCGAGTGATAGACGCTTTCGCCATGGAGCCTTATATACAGTCTCTGGTTGAATTTGAAGTACGAGTTTAGCAGCCGCCTAGCGGTGAAAACGCTTATCACATTCATTGTAAATAATTAATGGTTGAAGTATTTCATTTAACTAAATATTATACTCATTCAACAAAACCGCTTATTAAGATCATAAAAACAGTTTTTTCTATGCCAATATATTTACTTTAATGAAATAGTTACGTCTTTTTAAAGCGACTAAATATTTTATGTAGTCACATGACAAGGATTATCTATTTTACAAAACCATTTATTTGACATTAAAAACATTGTTAGTTCAAATAAGTTACTCGTTATGATTCATCTAAAGAAGAACAAATTGAATAAAAAATATATATAATTTATACATCAAGTATTCTAATTGATTTGTTCTACTGCACTATACTCTAGATTTGATCAATTATATGTTTCTGCAGAGCATATGACATGATTAAATTAATAGTTAAAGTATTTCGTTTAATCAAACTTGTAACTAAATATTATGCTCATTCAACAAAACCACTTATTAAAATGATGAAAGTAAGTTTCTCTATGGTAATACATTTACTTCAATGAAATAGCTACGTCTTTTTAAAACAACTAAATATTTCATGTATTTACGTGACAAGGATTATCCATTTCACAGAATCATTTATTTGACATAAACATAAATAATGTTTAATTAACCAAACTTACCATCTGTAGAATTTATTTCATCTAACATTTTCATTTATTTCAATTGATTATAATTTCATTAGTACAATAAGGTTTATAATTAATTGAATTAAATAATTTAACAAAATGATTTTGTTATTTCAAATGACAAGAATTTCTTAATATTACTTACGTATATTTGATTTAAATATATCAATATTTGCATTAAACAAATCACTACCATCTAAACGAGTTTAGTCAAATTAACAACATTTTTTTCTCAGTGTAATAAATATAATATACATATATAAATATAATAATAATATTACATTTAAAAAATTGTTTTTAATTACAGGATGATATCCAGCGTTCTTGAAGTCTTGGAATCTTCATTTATCTTGTCCTTGCACGATGACAACAAAACCTCACTGAAAGCTACAGCCATCGATGTCGCATCACGGTTATTAATATTACCAACTCCACCATCAGTGCAAATGCATACGACAGCTTTGTTAGCTGCTCTTCACAGCACTAAACAGACTTATCATCTTTACAAGGTACGATCAATTATTCGTTAATAATTTTAATAATTATATATGTGTTCTAACATCTTTTTGCGTGTTTTTCAGGATCATGCATTGTTATCACATGTACTTGAGTCTTTGAAATCAATGAGAGAAGCTAATGGATCCTGCGGATATAGATGCGGAGAACTTTTACAGACTTGTACTTATTGTTTGTGCTATTGCCGTTTCCCGTCCGCATAATCTTGCGAAATTTGCTGAACGTTGTTAACATGTGAAAAACATGTGATAATTGAAATCAGTTGTTTCCAGTACCCGTTTTCGAGAAAGATTGTCTAGAAGCTCGTTCGAGCACGAAGGCCGATGTAAATCAACATCTGGTTATTCAATTAATGGAGATACTGTGGTCTTTACATATGGCGTATCCGAAGAATATGATGGCACTTGCTCCCGTAGTCGTGCCGGGACTTACGCACACCGAGGGAACGGTTCACGCAATCGTCAAAATAATTCACGCTTTCACGATATGCGACGTCGAAAATAATACCGCGATAGCCGCCAAATTGTATCTGCAGTTGTTACTGTCTTCAGATACCACCATCAGTTTTAGCGCCAAACATGCGATAATCAGAGTGCTCAGGCCTAGATACAGACGCGAAGAGTATATATACCGAGTCCGCCCAACTGCAGTACTCCAGGTATAGAAATGGAAACGTCTTAGAAATGTCTCAGAATTATACACATAACTTTTCAAGATAATTTGGGATAAAGATTTAGTGGATCGATTATATATTTTATCATTCGTTTTTTCATGATTATTATTGGTATTTTTGTAGGTGTAGTTGCTGAAACTGAAGAAAAATTCGCATCCGTTCCATCACAGGCATCTCAAGATACCGTAGAGCGCGATGTGGAAGAGCAGTTTGACATCGAAACTGTCGAGGCAGTGGACAGAGTGGCGGTCATGCTCGGCGCCGAAGGCAATCAAAATTCGGCCGCCGCAAGGGTAGTTAATCATCGAGCGATGGTAGAACTTGCGATAGCTCTGAGTTTACAAGACCACGAAGGAGCTGCTGATCTGCAAGCACTGCGACAAGGATTCCAACAAGGCTTCCCTAATTTGCAGGGTATACAAAGTCTTCAGAATCTAAGATGGTGCGCCCACATTGCGCACGGAGTATAAATGGAGGCATTGATGCACGTTAATATTTATATAAATTTAAATTAGGAATCGAAATCTACGACTGGTACGAAAGAGAGGCGTAAAAAATCGAAAGATTCTGACACGGAGGCAAAATTCGAAGAGGTACAATGTTTGACTCTAGTCGAGCAAATTCAAAAGCAAGTGCATCCCACATTATTGATGAAGTTTATACAAACTTTCCTCCTCGAAACGAACAATACGAACGTCCGTTTGCAGGCTCATTCTATTATACTAGCAATTTACAAGTACGTTATCAATTTTATTATTCAAAAAGTTTAATTAATTATTGAACAAAATGAAAGTGAATCAGATGTAAATATAAAATATAATGTACAATAAGGAATATAAAAACTTTTTTTATTTTAGAAATTGTGGACCGACAGATCAAGAAGTCTTGTTGGATCTTCTATGGCGTTTGTGGTCTCGTGGTTCCAGCTTATGGCAGAAAGGCGGCACAGTTTGTCGATTAATTACTTGGTTACTTCTGTTTGAAAACGCCGCATGCTAGAAAGAAGATGCACACGTACATGGAGCAGGCGATTGCCGTTTTACACGCGCAGAATCAGTTACTCGCGCGACATCCTAACGCGAATCTTTACGTAAATCTGGCACAGTTCGTTAAATTGGACGGCTATTACTTGGAGAGTGAATTTTGTCTCGTATGCAACAATCCCGAAGTGCCAATGGCAACGATCAAGCTGTCGTCGATTAAAGTGGATTCCAAATTTACAACGACACTAGTCGGCAGTCACACCATCAGTCGCATCACTCTCTGTATAGGCGATTTGAAGAGAACGAAGATGGTATACGTACCATCAACGTTTACTACAACAATCGGTCAGTGCAGGCTGTCGTAGAATTGAAGAACAAACCGGCTATGTGGCACAAGGCGAAGAAGATTACGTTTGCCCAGGGGCAGACGGAGGTCAAGATGGAATTCCCGCTGCCGATAATAGCTTGCAATCTTATGATTGAGTATGCCGATTTCTACGAGAACATACAAGCCTGCTCGTCCGAGACGTTGCAGTGCCCGCGATGTTCCGCTAGCGTGCCAGCGAATCCTGGCATATGCGCGAACTGCGGCGAAAACGTGTTCCAATGCCACAAGTGCCGAGCGATTAATTACGACGAGAAAGATCCGTTCTTATGTCACGCGTGCGGATTCTGTAAATACGCTAAGTTTGATTACACTCTGACCGGCAGACCGTGCTGTGCCGTTGATCCCATAGAAAACGACGACGATCGGAAGAAGACAGTGGCGACCATCAATACTCTACTAGAGAAGGCGGATCGAGTATATAAAACTTTGATATCTAATAAACCTACATTGAAAATGCTTCTCGTTAAGATATCGGAGCATCGTTTGGATCGAGGATTGGAAGATGGTATACAGGTATCTGGGAGTACTCAGGTGAACAGAACGATTCAGCTACTTGCTCAAAGATACTGCGGCGAGTGCAAGACTTCTTTCGAGGAGCTCAGCAAGATTATCCAACGCGTTCTAGCCTGTCGCAGGGAGCTCGTTGCGTATGATAGAAATCAACGTGGCCAGGGTAGTTTGCAGTCGTCCTACGGTACGTCCGGTGCGAACGACGTCATGAAGGACGAGACAATAGTTGCGCTGGTTGAACGCTGTTACGGATGTGCGTCCGCCGCAACGGAGCACTGCCTGATACTGTTACGCGCATTAGCCACCAAGAGTGTAGCCAGAGATGTTCTATGCAAACAAGGACTATAAATATAAGAGCTCGTGCGGAGCACAACTTGCGAAAGGGTACGGTACAGATGCAAGAAGTCGTGCGACAGCTGCTGTCCCTTGTCACGAGAGATAACGCGCAGTAGACCAAAGAGATATGCTCGCTTCTAACTAATCGAATCACGCTGACACTTCGCGGACGAGTCGCCACCCCTAATCTCTCGGTCGCCGTACGACACGAAATGGCTCTTCTCGCGGCACTCGTGCAAAAGAAGGACTCGTGCTGGGAACAGAAATTGCGATGCGTAATGCAGCTATTTTTAATGGCTTGCAAAGAGTCGAAAAGTCCCGTTGTAATGGAAAGTATCATGTTGATGAAGTCTGAAAATTCTTCAAGGTCTCATTAAGCCCGATCAACCGGTGTCGAAGAAAAATAAAGTAAGCATCCAACCGAACGTAGCTCTCCTTTGTAATGTATATAATGTATATTTTTTCACATGATTTTGATTTCAGGATAAAACTACCGAGGCTCTGACGACTGTACAGCCACCGGAAGACGTCAGTATTGATGTGGGTAAATGGGTCAGTGGTGATCCCAAGCATTCGTATTCCGAATGGCTTCGCCGCATACCGGCTAAGAAAACGGAACCATCTACAGCTAAACCTCTTAAAAAGGTTGGCAAAATAAAACGAGTAAATTAACATTCGAGTCAATAAAAATAAAACAATTAAAAAGTCGTAATACTTGTACAATTATATGTGATATATTATATGTGATATTTATCACGAAAAGATAATAGAAAGCTAGACATTTTAGAGTAATAAAATTTCAAGAATAGTAAACTTAGAGTAATACAAAACTAGCAATTTTGACTTATTGTTTCTCTTCGTGATTCTTTGTTTTTAGGAGGAAGCTCACGTATTGTATCTGATGAAAAAATACGGGCACAGGTGGCATCAGCGTTGCATGAGGCATCAAGGCGTTCAACCGCTGAAGTTGTCAGACGGTGCCTGTTTGAAAGAAGTTCTCTTTAATCCCAGTTCTCGTTTGGCACGGCAATTCGCTTGTAACATGATCGAGAGTCCATGCCAAGGCATAGAGAGGAAAAAGGAGGTTCTTGTCTTGCTAACGTGTTACTTGGAAGAGTTACGTACTGCCGGCGAGAGCAGCACCGAGTTTCTCACGTTGTATCAAAGCTTAATCAGACAGTCGCTTTGGAAGCAATTCCTGATGGCAATACGCGGTGTAATGACTTTATTAGCGGAACTCTTGACCCGAGAAATAGAGGAATTGCACAGGCTAGAGGAGATACGTTGACTAGCGATTTGGCTCAGGGATACTCGTTGAAGATGCTCACGGAACTTCTGGCGACTTTCTTGGAACAGGAGAATATCAAGCAGCAATATAAGGGCCGACTAGTCGGCGCGGTGCTAAACGGTTATCTCTCACTTAGGAGACTAGTTGTTCAGCGTACTAGACTGATCGATGATACGCAGGAGAAGCTGTTAGAACTTTTAGAGGAAATGACTACCGGTACCGAAGAGGAAACTAAGGTATTCATGGCAATTTACGTTGAAACGATACAAAAACAGAATCCTCAAGATGTTCGTACTCCAGTGTTCAGATTTGAAAGATTGTGTTCGATTATCTACCCGGAAGAAAACGATATCGGAGAATTTTTCTTGACGCTTGAGAAAGATCCACAGCAGGAAGATTTCTTGCAAGGAAGAATGTTAGGAAATTTTTATAGCAGCTTAGAACCTGGCCTTGGTCCACTTATGAGAGATGTCAAAAATAAGATTTGTCAAGATTACGAATTAGTTGCACTTTTGGAGGACGATAACGGAATGGAACTTCTCGTTAATAACAAAATTATCAGTCTGGATTTTCCTGTTAAAGAGATTTATAAAAAGATTTGGTTGTGGGAAGGTAGCGAATGCGATGCCTTGCGCGTAATATATCGTATGCGTGGCTTGCTTGGAGATGCAACCGAAGAATTTGTCGAAACTTTGAACGCCAATAGCGAGTAGGAGGTGAACAATGAGGAAGTGTATGAAATGGCAAATGTATTAGCAGATTGTGGCGGTCTTCAAGTTATGTTGGATAGATTGGCGGCGATACACGACGTGAATCGTGCAAGACCTCTTCTTCAAGTGCTATTGAAGTTGTTTAGATTATGCGTGAAGGTCAAGAAGAACCAAGAGGTTCTAAGTAAACCCGAATTGGGAGCTGTAACTGTATTTTTGGATGTTCTCCAACGTTGTCTCGCAACAGAATCGGAAAATTCTCAAGCAAAAATTATCGAGCAATTATTGGACGTAAGTATATAATGGCAAAGGAAATATTCTTACTTCACATTATGAGCAACATGTGAACGTTTGACGTTGTTTTTAGATTATGGAAACAATACTGACGAACGCGGCATCGCAACCGTTCAGTGCATTCGAAGCATTTTCGCGCACTCTCGGTGGTCCGGAGCATATCAAGGCACTCTTGTCGTGTACGCAGTCCACGGCAGTCAGGCAAAGTGCTAGCGTGCTCGCGCATCTCGCGAGAGTCTTGGCGGCGTTGACTTACGACAATAAAGAGAAAATGGCACTCCTGTGTGATTACTTCAAACCTGTATTGAACTTTTATAAGTTTGATTTCGAACACACGCCCGAGGACGAGCAGAAGCTAGAATTGTTCTGCATACTCACTCATGGTATTGAACGAAATGCCATATTGGTAATACGCTGAAAGATTATATAATAAGCATGGGCATAGTGAAAGATGCCTTTGAGTATATTAACGTAAGTAATAAAGCCATTCAAGTAGAATATGAATACATTATATATGAATTTAATGAATGTTTTCTTATGTTTTTACAGGTGCACGCCCCATGCGTTAAACCCACGCTGTTACGCACAGATAGCGACGAGCTGAAGGAGTTCATATCTAAACCAGCTCTGAAGTATATTCTACGATTCCTCACAGGATTAGCTACAGATCATGAGCCGACTCAGGTAATGCAGATAATATTTTCTATCTTTATAATCCTTTTATTAGTAAATGACGTTGAAATAATTTGTTGTTCTTTTATTTTGTTATAGTTGACAGTCTCGCAAGTAACTATTAGCATCATCCATCGGCTGGAACAAGTGTCTTACGTTGGCTCACTAGCGGAAAATTTGTTGGAAGCGTTATGCATCAATAATACGAGTAGCCGAACTCATTGAAGAAGCCCGTCAGCACACGCGTAGCGAGAAGAAACGCTTAGCTATGGCGATGCGTGAGAGACAATTGGGCGCGCTTGGTATGCAAACGAATATATGATAAGGGCCAGGTCACCGCCAGTGGAACGATTCTTCAACAGATGGAAGACCTGGGCGATGAGACTGGACTGATCTGTGTTATCTGTCGCAAAGGATACAAGTTTAAACCAAATCTGGTAATATATCTTCTATCTCCTGTCCTTTTCGTTATGTATCTTAAATTTGGGAGTACGTGGACATTCAATGTTGTATTTTAGGAAATTTAGAATCGATTTCTTTTAGCGACAATATATTAGCATTATGTATTTTATATTATTAGAAGTATTAAATATTTTCCTGCATATTTTCTTTATTTAATCTCATCACGTTCTTTATCGTTGTTTTACTACAGGTGTTGGGCGTTTACATTCACAAAGCGCTGCAACGTAGAAGAATTTGAAACAAAGCAACGAAGAACTGTGGGCTACACGACCGTCACACATTTCAACGTGGTCCACGTAGACCGCCATATGTCTGCAGTGCGTTTGGCACGCGCCAGAGATGAATGGGAAAGCGCGGCGTTACAGAACGCTAATACGAAATGCAATGGACTACTGCCGTTGTGGGGCCCGCAGGTTCCGGAGTCTGCATTCGCCAGCTGTTTAGCTGGGTGAAATGGAAGCACCGAAAATTGTAGGAACAACTCAACATTATAGACAATATAGACTATTGAACATTTTATTGTTCATTTTATTGCGGCTTTATTGTTTATCTTAAACAATAAAGCCGCCACAGGATTTAAGAGGCAGCATAGAATATCGAGATTGATAATACAACATTATTTACAACTTAATAGGGTAATTAATAATTCATACTAACCTTTATTTACTTTTTGTTATGATTTTTTATAATATTATTATTTATATCCCGTACTTGTAAACATTATTTATTTGCGTTATACTCCGTGTATAAAAGTAATTTTATCAATACTATAGTTTATTCTTTTTACATTTTTGTATTTTACGGATAATACACATAGATGCACGCCGCGGTATAAAAACAAATATTCAAAAAATATCTGATTTCAACAACACTTTGTTGTATAAATTAATAATTCTTTCAAATACAATTGTGCACAATCTTGGAGTATTCAATTTAAAAATAAAAATTAATACAGTACAACCTCAAGAGATTAAGTTTCCCAATATTCCTGAATATATAAATTTATGCTTTTGTAATTACTAATTTTTAGTAAAATAAATTGTTCACGGTTATTAAAATAAATATAAATAATTCAATCCTGTATCATAAAGCACAAATATATAATTGTAATGAATTTAATTCGAGTTTCATTTTTCATAAAATATATTTATTAATAAAAATAATTTTTATATATGTATATACATATAATTTTTGCACAATTTATACATAATAATTTATATATTGTAAAATAAATAATTTATACATTGTAAAATACAAAATAAATAATTTTCTAGTAAATTTGTGAAGACGGCTTTCAATACGTCTTCAAACAACTTTAAAACATACCTGTTGGTTATGGATCTGTCACTGACAAAATATATAAACTAGAAGTATAAATTGTAAACTACGAACATGAAAATTGTTATAAAAAGGGTCAACAGATACAGATCAATGGATATGTAAAAATAGTGAGTTAGTTGTATATTAATTAATTAAATCATTAAAAATTAATTACATCAATCTTTTTCATTAGCAATATAAATATTTTTTACAGACGATATTTTTTATTTGGAAGTGAAAAGTATGTCAGGTATCAAATTATTGAAAGACAATAGAGCTATAACATTTGCTCAATGTTTAAGAGGAATCTTTACCCTATTACTACACCTAATTTTTAAGATACATGTTAATGTACATTTTGTTTCAAATAATGTAAGTTTTAGATATTAAAATATCTAAAAAAAAATATTTAGTCCGATACGTTCAACTAAACAGTTTAATTAATTAACTAAACATTTGCAACAATTTATTTAGTTTTTTTAATCAAGAATTAATTAATTCAACTAAATGTTTAGTTAAACTAAAACTATGGGACTAAATGTTTCTTCGGATTAACAATTTTTTTTTTTCAGTGTACCTACATGTAATTAATACGTTTTATTAATTTTCTTAAGTTTTCTAACAATATTTTTTTACATAAATATTAAACTTTCTTTATAGGTTTACGATCTATTTAGAAATGTTAGAAACTAATACCTAAGTCGTTAATTAATAACGTTGCTTCTGAAGTTCCTTTATCCATCATTCTGGGATTTCTGTTTCGGTATGGTAAACGACAAAGACCTTCGCTTAGCCTAAGCAATATTCCGTCGATTGCATCTAGCTATTTTGGTGGTTGGTGTAAAGCTTCCAATAAACTTTCCCATACATTATTCTGCCCAGTACTATCAAGACGCTCTATAAAAGAATAAGATATAGCTCTTATTAAAACAAATGTTAAATACATGGAATGTTTTGAATTACTTCGTTTGCATTCAGTTTCGTAAAAAATCATTTCCTCGTTCTGAAATATTTTGTTATATTAGACTCGCTAAGTGATTTTATTACTGAAGCTGTACGACAACTGAGAGTCTGTACACAACCCGTATAGATTGTGGGCTATGGCGGTGAAGAAAACACGGAGTTTTATTTGTTGACAAAATATATAATATATTTAGAGAATATAGCAGAATAAATTTAATCATATTCATAAGCCATTATGGCAAAATTCAATAATCACATGAATCAAGAAATAATATATATAATTCACATTGTAATAGTCCGTTCAATGAAGAGAACATAATCATTAGTTAAACGTATAATCTCCGTTTGAAACTTGAAACGTAAAATAATAATATTTCACAAACAGATTCTTGCAGAAAGCTTCCAGAAAGGTTTCAAAAACATTTCAACCTTTCACATTTCATGTGCAACATCTCTGAAAGAATTCTGCAATATGTCATATAAAATGTTGCAATAGAAATGTTTTTTAAACCTTTCACATGAAGATAATTTTTCAAAACTTTTAGTTGAGTTATCTCTGAATCGTTTCACATGAAATAATTTTATAAATCTTTCAGTTGAGCTGTTTCTAAAACCTTTCTCACGCAATAAATTTGAAAACGTTCAGTTGATTTATTTCTGAATTGTTTTATATGAAATGATTTTGTAAACCTTTCAGTTGAGCTGTTTCTGAAACCTTTCTCATGCAATAAATTTGAAAACTTTCAATTAAGTTAGTTCTGAATCGTTTTATATGAAATGATTTTGTAAACCTTTCACTTGAGCTGTTTTTAAAACCTTTCTCACGCAATAAATTTGAAAACTTTCAGTTGATTTATTTCTGAATTGTTTCATATGAAATGATTTTGTAAACCTTTCAGTTGAACTGTTTCTGAAACCTTTCTCACGCAATGAAAATTTTTAATTAAGTTATTTCGGAAACATTTCATAAAATATAATTTTGCAAACCTTTCAATTGAGTTTTCGATGAAACTTTATACACATCTAGGAGAAGTAAATATAGACGAATTTAGAAATTTTTAATTGCAGCCCTAAAAACCACACCCATTATATGTAGGACTTTTTGCTTTTCTCAGATATAAATTATTAATATTATATTATGTAATGATATACAAATCTTTTATATTAACCCGTTGTGGTCACACCTTCTAAAAATAACGTAGTGGTCACACGGGGTCCAATGGACCCCACAACAGTTGCCATTTGCGTTCTTTTTGATGTATCCACTCAAACCTTGAACTGGAATTTAGTTTATGACTTCCTCTTTATAATCCAACAATTTTTAAAAATTTTTTATGTTAAAAAAACGCAAAAAAAAATTTTTTTTTGAGAAATTTGACTTTTTTTACAAAAATGATCATCAAAATTTTTGGAAATAAAGCAAAAAAACTTCCTGGTTTTACTTTCAAAATAGTATACTTTTAAGGGAAAAAAAAGCCTGGGGTCCACTGGACCCCATGTGACCACAACGGGTTAATATTTATAATATATCAATTGTTGTTGCGTTGTTTTTAATATTTGCCAGTTAATAAATAATTTTAAATTTTTGAACACTAAAGATGCTTATATACGATATGAACATAAGCTAGAAGAAATTAAGCATCAGAACCAGAGGATCGTCACTAGCCCGTTTGATCATGGAAGTCAAGCAACTTTGAGTGCGGTTACTACTTGGATGGGTGACCGCCCGAATAAAAAAAATACGGCAATATATTTCGGAAACCTTTCAACACTTTCTCAGAAATGTTTCAAGTGCGAGAATCGCGGACATTTTGCTATTCCAGAGCTGTCTCAGAGATGTTGCAGAAACATTTTAAAATATTTATGACATGTTTCAACTCCATCAGATGAAACATTTTTTAAATATCTCTGAAAGGTTTCAGATATATTTTGGTAACCTTTCAGCACGGTTTCAGAAAGGTTTCAAGTGCAAGAATCGCGGACATTTTGCTATTCCAGAGATGTCTCAGAGCTGTTGCAGAAACATTTTGAAATATTTATGAGATGTTTCAACCTATCAAATGAAACATTTCTTAGATATTTCTGAAAGGTTCTTGTGCTGTATGGGAAGGTAATTATAAATAAAGAATCAATATGATATGATAGCTTTGAATATATCTTTAAATTATTTAATCACTGAAAAGATTATTAGACATGACAAGAAACTGATATTATAATTAATAATGAACCAAATTAATCTTATACATAAATTTTTATAAGTGAATAATGCGTTAAATAATAATCGTTATTAAACGCATTAATTCACAACGATTCGTGAAAACGCAACGAAGATTTAAAGTATTTCACATGAATCAATATATTGTGTGTTACACCGTTGAATATAATTTCTGAATAAATGAACGTTGAACTTTATGGCGAATCTTGTTCAGAACAATTGAAGCAATATACATCTTATCTTAAACATTTGACGCATTAATTCGTATTGATTAAACAAATGAATCTCTTCGCAATATGTATAAAGAAATATGTGAAATTAATTATCACCCAAAATAGAATTAAACGTGTCGTAAGCTTACATAATTTACTTTACTTGGCCAAAATGAAATAGCAAGAATGAACAGTCAAAAAAATGGTTGCAACCCGTAAATAAATATTTTGAGTACTCAAGTGAAATGAACGATTATCGTTCCCGTCGATAAAATGCTTCGCTGAGTGCTGAAGCCCTTTTTACGTCCTTTACTGAACGGTAGATCTCTCGAGATTTCTGGAATCAATGATCGTAACCGATACTGTTTATGAGGATCAATGATTCTTATTCAGAAATCTAAGAGTTACCTGTATTCTGATGTCTACCGTATTTGAATACACTTCCAGAAAAGATCCGAACAGACTATGTCCATAATAGTCGCTCCCTTGGTCTCTCCAGAATGAGTCGTCATCATCAAGAAACGGAGTAATGGCGTCGATCTTATGCCGTCATCATCAAGAAACGGAGTAATGGCGTTGATCTCTCATACGTCTGAGAATGATATCGAGCCCTGATCCTGCCGTGTGCCAATTACAGTCCCTCAGATCCTCTCGTACTTCTCATTATAGTCCCTCGGATCCTCTCGTACTTCTCATTCGATTATATAAGTATCACAACTTGTAGTTAAAATGACTCGCATTCAATATAATACCGAATTCAGATTATACGGCAGAAAGTCAGAAACATGTCTTCACTTATTGACAAACAAGAAACGAATAACGCCGGTTGCCCGGGCCGCAAGCTTGTGCATGCACGCGCGCTTTCTTTTTCAAGGCCTTCACACATAAAATGTCGTAAAGACGTAAAACGTAAGCGTAAGAAAATCGATCAATCCCAATCGAGTATTTTCCCCTACTGGGGTTACGGACAGCACAATACTCGTTGGGATTGGTCGATTTTCTTACGCTTACGTTTTACGTTCTTACGGGATTTTATGTGTGAAGGCCTTCACGCGGCAATTACATGAATTGAATATCGATACGTCGCGCCTCTAGCGCTTTACGCTATACAATTTTTTTAGGGAACTAGATTCGCCAACTGAAGTGAGTTTACAAAATCGCTAGTACTTTCTATGAAATATCATAGATGGCAATATTCACCCTTCTCTCCTCAATGTCTCATCGCGCTTTCAAACAGAGTCAGATCTTTATTCCCACACAGCATCGAAATATTTCAGAAAGCTTTCAAAAAACTGTCAATGAAATATGAAACCTTTCAAAAAAAACATTTTAGACATGTTTCAGATATGTTTCAGAAAGCTAAAATGTCCGCCAAGCTGAGATTTCAGAAATGTTTCTGAAATCTCAGAAATATTTCTGAAATAATTCTGAAATGCTTTAGAAATATTTCTGAAATGCTTCAGAAATATCTCTGAAATGCTTAAGAAATACCTCTGAAATGCCTAATAAATATCTCTGAAATGCTTCAAAAATATCTCTGAAATGCTTTGAAAATATCTTTGAAATGTTTCAAAAATATACGGAAAATATTTCAGATACTTTTTCTCATATCAAATTGTTTCGGATCACCCTGTATAGGATCATCCGGAACAATTTTCTGTCCTTCGTAAAACATATTCTTGATCATAGTCATAATTTTGCTTCGCCGAAGGCCTGCTTATATTAGATCCCAACTGAAATTTACTTGCGAGTTAGTCTTACTATTATGCGCCGCCTAGCGGCGTCGTTGCATATTTCTCTGAAATGCTTCGTAATATTTCAGTGAAAAGGGTTATAAATGATTTCGATGAAACGTTTCAGAAATACTTCTGAATAATTTCAATGTTACGTTTTAATATTATTGTCCGAGTTATCTTTCGGAAAGCTTTCAATGATATGTATTTTAGACATTACGTACAAAATATTTTTCTAAAATGTTTCGTAATATTTCAGAAATATTTCAGTGAAAAGGGTCATAAATGATTTCGATGAAACGTTTCAGAAATACTTCTGAATGATTTTAATGTTACATTTTAATATTAATTGCCAAGTTATTTTTTGGAAAGCTTTCAGTGATATATGATTTTCATAAAACGTTTCAGAAATATTTCTGAATGATTTCAATTATACATTTCAATATTAATTTCCAAGTTATCTTTCGGAAAGCTTTCTGAAACAAGTTTTGCTGTGTGGGGATGAATGAACAGTACGGTAAGATGTCTCAGAAATTCAATTTGATATAATTATTAGTAAATTTCAGTCACAGGTTTAGTAATTTCATTGCGCAATAGCAGCAGAAAATGATATCTCATAAAGTATTAAACATAATAAATAATCATAGTACGAAACACATCATAGAAATGATTCAATAAAGAAATAGCAATAATACATAAAATGGTTAAATTAATTTCTCAATGTAATCGCTGTTGGAATTCAATGATGATTTAAGTAGAGTGAAAGCACAGAGTTGTTATATTAATTTCATTTCTCAGGATAAATATTGCTCTCTTCAGATAGATTAAATGATTCTTAGTTATTGAAAAACCTGAATACTGTACTCAAGATAAATATAAAAGAAAAGCAGGAATAGTAATTCGAAACGAACTTGTAATTGGATATACCAGATTAAATCATCATTGATTCTCGTGTGGTAAACAAAATATAAGATATAGAAGTATCAAATTACTTCTGTTAACTGTCTAGTACTATTGACTCGCGATATCTCAACATTCTCAACTCGGTCTCGAAACTTTGTCGCGGATGGTTCGTCGGTGGCTCGTAGGAGTTCTCGATTCGGAGATTAATAATCACACGAGGGGTTGGTTTTCCATTTTCGTCTTTAATTAAAAAAATACACTCGTTTCGGGCCTCTGCCCTACGCTCTTACCCACACAGCAAAACTTGTTTCAGAAAGCTTTCCGAAAGATAACTTGAAAATTAATATTGAAATGTATAATTGAAATCATTCAGAAATATTTCTGAAACGTTTTATGAAAATCATATATCACTGAAAGCTTTCCAAAAGTTGGCAATTAATATTAAAATGTAACATTAAAATCATTCAGAAGTATTTCTGAAACGTTTCATCGAAATCATTTATGACCCTTTTCACTGAAATATTTCTGAAATATTACGAAACATTTTAGAAAAATATTTCGTACGTAATGTCTAAAATACATATCATTGAAAGCTTTCCGAAAGATAACTCGGACAATAATATTGAAACGTAACATTGAAATTATTCAGAAGTATTTCTGAAACGTTTCATCGAAATCATTTATAACCCTTTTCACTGAAATATTACGAAGCATTTCAGAGAAATATGCAACGACGCCGCTAGGCGGCGCATAATAGTAAGACTAACTCGCAAGTAAATTTCAGTTGGGATCTAATATAAGCAGGCCTTCGGCGAAGCAAAATCATGACTATGATCAAGAATATGTTTTACGAAGGACAGGAAATTGTTCCGGATGATCCTATACAGGGTGATCCGAAACAATTTGATATGAGAAAAAGTATCTAAAATATTTCCCGTATATTTTTGAAACATTTCAAAGATATTTTCGAAGCATTTCAGAGATATTTCTGAAGCATTTCAGAGATATTTATTAGGCATTTCAGAGGTATTTCTTAAGCATTTCAGAGATATTTCTTAAGCATTTCAGAAATATTTCTAAAGCATTTCAGAATTATTTCAGAAATATTTCTGAGATTTCAGAAACATTTCTGAAATCTCAGCTTGGCGGACATTTTAGCTTTCTGAAACATATCTGAAACATGTCTAAAATGTTTTTTTGAAAGGTTTCATATTTCATTGACAGTTTTTTGAAAGCTTTCTGAATTATTTCGATGCTGTGTGGGTAGTTCGCGCTCGCTCGTTAATCTCGCGTTACTCTCTCGTCTTTCACGCACCTTCTACCTTCCTAACTCTCTGACTCTCTCTAACTCACTGACTCTCTTACACACACATACACTTACCAACGCTCACGCTCTAGTGCCATCTCGGCTCACTCCTTCGCTCGCTCATTGGCTGTCGCCATTACTCCCTATAACGCTCCGTCTCATCGTCTCATTTGCTCGCTTACAATCGCTATCGTTATCACTTCACGATATAAAAACATGCATGCACAAATATAAACAAGATCTCGAACAAAATTACGAGAGATCACGAATAATATCTTTACTCGAATAAGACGCAGATACAGATAATATTGTAAGGAGAATAAAACGCAAACGCTATTAATATCTTACGAGTATCAAGCGTAAAACGATTAATATTGTAATAAGAATACGACGCAAATTCTAATAATCTTTGACTCGAATCAATATATAAAGAAAAACTGTTACAAATCTCTGTAATAGAGACGCTTTCATCGGTTACTTCGCAATCTTCGTTAAGTAAAGGTCTCACAATATTTGACCGAGGAAATTCTCAATGTATTGAATATAACATTACTTTACTTGAAATGAATATTTCGCCGGCGTAGATTATATCAAGTTAATTGTCTCAGTTCGTTAACTTTTAATCGAAAGGAATTGATCATTTGATCGGAAGAGTCATGCGCATGACTGTAAATATTTATCTATTGCACCGTAGTGCCTCGTCGAGACGTCTCTGAGAATGCTGTAATCGAGATTTATATTGATTACAGGACTCTTGTAGTGCACTACCGAGATGTCACTATCGGCATAGGTACCTTACCTCAAAAATGACCACAGTCCGTATTAGCCCGGGAGGTAACGACACAAAAGTGTCAGCGATTTGATTAGTCTTAGAACAAAGTAATTTCTCTTGTTTTAATAGTGTTGTTGAAATGCAGAGTCTGGCTGCGCTGTCTCGCTGGAATGGGCGTTGCGGCGCCTTTGATCTTGTCGTAAAAACACTTATGTTGAAAGAATTTGATTAGTGCTGAGCTTTTATATATTTATTGTTTTTTGTATAAAGAAATGTTTCAGAAGAGTCTGGCATGCAACTGACACTGGAAAATGAGTCTGGCATCCTCCCAAAGTCGTTGTAAAAAGTCGATTTATAGAATCATTTGATTAGAGCTGTAACTTGTCAAGATGGTAGTTTAAATATATAAAAATATATAAAAAAGTTTGGAAAAATTATATGTATATATATAGACATATATGTATATAGTAACTAATATAAGGCTGTCAAAGACCTAAGCTTGGATCGCATGGCTTTTGATTCTAATTGATTGTATATCGTTACGATCCTATTTCTCTTATTAAATATATAAAATTAGAAAAAAATAAGTCTGGCTACTTGTACTGGCTGGAAAATTGGTCTGGCACTCCCTTTAAAGTCGTCTGCACGAGCGCGTCGGTAGCTCGTTGCCCGCCGTATCTCTAAATATTATTAACGCATTACTCATTGAAAAAGATTTTACTTGTCCAAAAGCAAAAACGTAAACGATTTCGTGCGTATTAGTAGTGGAATGATGTGTAATTAATTATGTAATAATCAGAAATAAAATAATTTAAAAATAAAACTATATTTTAAAGTAGTCAACATTATGCAAGTATACGCTTATAAAAAATCAATTAACTTTATTTATTAAAATTATTAATTTATTCATCTGAATAATCTGTAATCAAACTTTCAATTTCTGATGAACTTTCATTTTCATCATCGGTGAGCTTGGTGTTGTCGATATTGTCATCGGATTCTTCTTCGATTTCCTTTGATTGAGTACGTTCATGATCTGAAAATAATTCAAAGTTGAATTTATTATTAAAATTACACGATTTTAATAAGCTGCGATAAAAACAAAACTTGTACGAACTAAACTAATTCACTCGTTTTATTTGCAAAAAAATAATTATCTTAAAATCATATTTCTAAAGTCATGATTAAAGATTTTTATTAACAGTATTTAAACCAAAATTCTTTATATTTTTATAAACTAAAATATCATAATATTATAAATGAATAATAAGTTATTAAGTATCTTTATTAATTTCAAATTATTTGTTGCATTATTATTATAACTTTATTATTAGTTTATTTATTCAGAATTAATTTTGCATTCATTTAAAATAAAATTAATTTATGAAATATACCTTCATTTTCTTCCTCATTCGATTCAAGTAATATATCGCTCACGAACGGGGGCAGTTGCAATATTTATGTTTACAGTTATTTTAATTATCTGCATGTACACCTCTACGGATAAAGTCCACGCCAATTCTCCAGTTGGAGAGACAAAGTATTCGCATAATGTGTTTCGTTGAGCTTGAGCATCTCTGACGTTACCACTGCATTCTTCAACATTCGATAATGAAAACCACGTTGGATTCTACAATATGTTCATTCACAAATATTTAAAAATAACAAAATATCCAATTAATAATTATATATTTCTCCAATTACTCAATTATAATTTTTTACCTGATTTATATTATTTTCTGGAGTTATTTCTTTACTGTAAAATTTAGAGCCACTTCGTTGTTCTTCCTTTAGCACATAATTATGTAAACAAACCGAAGCTGTAGTAGTTATATTAGCCGTTTCTGGTAGGATACAAATGGCTGTATGAAATATCCTCCATTTATTGGCAAGAATTCCGAAGGCACTTTCAACAGTTCTGCGTGCTCTAGAAAATCTGTAGTTACAAATTTTCTGTTTATCACTCAAATTTTTACCAGAATAAGGTTTCATGATTCTATTTGAGAGTTTAAAAGCGTCATCAGCAATGAAAAACCCAAATGTCTTCAAAGTACTACCGGGAAGATTAATAGTTCCTTTCGGCAGATTTAACTGCTCACTATTTAAATTTAGTCCTATCTGAGAATCACATTAAAAATTCCCCCATCGCTGTTTCCTACAATAAATCAGATACATACTTTATTTTTAACGTATTTAGTTATAATAAAGTATAAATAATTATATTTTTGTAAGGCTTACCTCCATAAGCCTCTATATCAACTTAGGTAAATCTATATAAATGATCTGCCACTGCCATTAAAACGATACTGTAATATTTTTTGTAGTTGTAAAATAAAGTCCCAGAATTTGGAGGACACTTTAGCCTTATGTGTTTTCCATCTACCGAGCCAATGCAATTAGGAAGATTCCACCTATTCCAATAACCGCCTGCACATTTTTTCCAATCTTCCTCAACAGGAGAAGCAAGATATATCGGTTGTAATACTTTAATCACTACCAAACCAACTTCCTTTATTATATTTCTAACAGTGGATTCACCGATTCGAAATGCCATCGCCATCGATAATGGCAAATCACCTGTAGCAAGATACCTACAAGAAATAATATATTAAATTTATATTGTGTACAATACAAATTATTCTCTTTTAAGGCAAAAGTGCAACATCAAATATTATTATTTTAAAATCTTATACATTGAAATTATTACCTGAGAGCTATTATGAGTCTATGTTCTGAAACAAAGAGCATGTTTACTGGTTTTCCTTAAATATGGTGCTATTAATTCCAGAAGCTTCGTAAAGTGTTCAACTTTCATTTTAGTATAGCGATAAAACATTTTACTATCATTTTTTAATTCTTGAAATAAAATTTTATAATCCCCATATCGTGCTCTAATTTGATTTATAGGCCTAGTATGCCATCGCCTATGCAGCCATCTTTTTTGTTTCTTTTTACGCATAAGCAAAATATATGTACACATCCAATTAAAGACTACCCAGTGAACACATTTCATAACGGCAATATAACATGGAAGTTACATGTAATATCACAATGTTATTCTTGTGATATATAAGGGCTACATAACATGGAAGAAACATTCAATTTAACATTTGTTATATGCAGGTAATATAACTGTTATACTTTTTTTTGGCGTTAAAGTTATGTAACAAAAATTGTGTAATTGTTACGTAACACGCTTGGATCAATGTTAGTATAACTAGTAATATTCTGGTAATATTAATGGGGTGTAACGGAATAACATATACAATATAAGACTGTTGATTTGCTTACTGCTCACGTTTTTCTATGTGCCCGGGCTTTTAAACCCTGCATCGTTTTATTTTGCTAGAGTTAATAATGATCTGCGCTTTTCATCATAAATTTTCAATTGTTTTTAAATATATATATTTTGTTTGAAAGGTTTAATATTGTGCAGAGGCTTTTTAGTTTGCCTTAAGGCAAAAATTATAATTTACAAAATACATAATTTATAATTAATAATTATTAATAATTTACAAGATATTTATCATTTATATGATTAATTTATATAATCATCCATCCATATCGGTAAATAACGTAATTAATCATCATGATGCATATTACCATTACATGTACCAATTTAGTAGAATGCATTTACGTACTGCTTCTATATACATATAATAGATATAATGTCAATATTAAAAATTTGTGCAGCTATATACTTTTTTTAAACTTAATTTGTTTCTTAAGATGATTTTTGAAAAATTATATATTTGCGCTGGTTGTGACATATGTAGACTATATATAACACTTACATCAAATTAAGAAGTAGCCTACCACGTAAGGCAGTTGGCTCACGATCCAGAGGTCCCGAGTTCGAATCCCACCAAGGTAAGTGTGTTTTTTAAATACGAGAAAATATTTATAATCATAGACTGCATCTTAAGAAATAAATTTAGTTATAAAATGGTAATAAAATCTCAAAAAAAAAAATATTTTTTACGCTCATTATTACAGCTAGTACAACAGTTGGTGTAACTGTTACGTAATAGTTAAATAATACGTTATGTAACATGTTATATTGCTGAGTCGGAAATTGTAACTTACATGTAAGTTACATGTAACACTCTGGTTGATATAACCTGTTATATTCGATTACATTGCCGTTGCATTGCTACTATATTACTGTGTTCACTGGGCTATCAAGGTGTCACGATGATAATCGGAGAAAACAAGAAAAAAATCAGTAAACGACTTTCCGTATGCCACATGTTATACTTGGGATGGCCCGGGTAACTTATTAACAACACTATACGTAATTGAATACTCGTTCTTTATTCGGACGTTCACTGCTCGCTGTCTTGTGTATTAATGCTCCCGTCCGTTACTCTAGCAACGCCATCTCACGCTTACTCGCTCACATACATTTTAGGGCTTATACATATGTAACATCCTCCCCTTTCTCAGAATAAACGTTTACCTTACAATCTATATTACAGTTGTGTCTTGACGTACAAAAGTCTTTGGTAATAAGTAGTTAGTATAGGCCGGTTCAGTCCCGGGGGCTCCGAGGGGGGGTGAGGGAGGGGGGGTATCGGATTTCGCGGGGGGGTGAGGGGGGGGGGGGAGGAGCGGGGTATCGGGTTACACAGGGATATCGGGTTACACAGGGGTATCGGGTTACACAAGGGTATCGGATTTCGCGGGGGAGAGGGGGGAGGGGGTTGACCTTGACATACCATCGGGATGACTCACCCGCGCCGCGGGTCCGCGGGAGGGGAAGTCCGCGTTCGCGGTCGCGGGCGCGGGCCGCGGGGGCCGCGCGAGGGTCCGCGGGAGCCGCGTGGGGGTCCGCGGGGGCCGCGGTCGCGCCGCGGGGACATCGTTCGCAACGACGCCGCTAGGCGGCGCACAATGGTAAGACTAACTCGATAGCGCACTGCGTAGTAGCGTGTTTTATTGTCGATGACGCATCGAACCTGTCGGAACACGTTCGACGTAAACAACATTTTTCTAGGAAAAGGGGGGGCGGTTATCGCGCGTAGACTAAACAATCTATTTACGCAGTACGTGAAAGACAAAGGAAAAAAATGACGTCATCGGGACGATGATCGACCCGATAACGCATCGAACCTGTCGGAACATGTTCGTCGTAAACAACATTTTTCTAGGAAAAGGGGGTGTTATCGCGCGTAGACTAAACAATCTATCTACGCAGTACGTGAAAGACAAAGGAAAAAAATGACGTCATCGGGACGATGATCGACCCGATAACGCATCGAACCTGTCGGAACACGTTCGTCGTAAGCAACATATGATAAAAGTTAGGTATAGGGAAGGACATGCACGCAAAAGAAAAATACATCGTTCGTTTTAGGGTGTAAAAAAAGCCTGTTTATTTAACTCTTCTTTTACATAATATATCTTACGTGCTAAAAAACTAAAGCTGCGAGCTCACAATCGATGAGCTGATTCGTATTGAACGCATCGCTAGCGTATATTGCATTCGACGCTTCCCTGGGATCCGTCACGGTGGACGCGATATCGGAGAACTGCACAAATTTTGCATCGACCGCCGCAAGGATTCTGACCAAACGATCGAATCTCGCTTCGATGCATCGATCGAGATCGAACATACGATGCAGCGTCGATTCGGTCATTCTCAAGCATACGTTTGCAGATTCGAGACGTATGAGTTTGATGTTATTAACCGTCATACAAACTCTCACCGTTAGCGGTCCAACGTTTATAAAACTATGGATATCTTTGAAGTCATTGCGAAAGAAATTCTGAATATTTTGCCGTTGCTCGTAGAGTGCCTTCCACGATTCGAGAGACAACAGCAGTTCCTTTCCTCGATGATCTCCAACGGCAATCTCCACATAGCTCGGTGGGCCCACGTTGATGCCAATTTCGAGGAATTTGTATCCCGTAGCTGTCAGCGCGTATCGTCTGCTGAGTATGCGAACTGCGCGACGGTCCCCCGAAATGCTGGATAAAAGAAATGAAATTAGTTTTTTGTATTTTTTCATAAGTAACCCTTTCCTTTTACAATAAACCTGACTTTAGGTCCGAGTATAAGGAGTGTCACTATTGGGAAGTGGCAATGGGAAATGTGTCAAAGTGATGGTTGGTATGATGGTGATGAACAATATGTGTCTGCAACGCTATTACCATATAAACCAATGATATCTAATGAAGTATCGCTATTGGGCGACTACAGTTGTCGACTTCGTGGTGATGAACAACCTGAATCTGATGAACAACCTAAATCTGAGTAGATAAAACATGGATCAATTCGAGCAAACCGAACGCGATCTATTGGAGCTGTCCGACCAAGTAGCTACCTTGGGTGAATATTACACATGGGCGCTGCAATGCGCGGAATTCGTCGAGCAGCTCGAGACACGTTGTAGTGCCAAAAAAACGTCAGCGGCTCTCCGACAATCCAACGATCGGGCAGAGGCAATCGTTGGTTGCCCGAATTGCGCGACTCGAGGGTGTGAAGTTGCGATTGACCGGCGATTGAAACGCGTATAATGACCGGTGCGGTAATTAATACAGACCATATAGAACCGCGACAGTTTTTGGAAGACGCCTGCAGCGTCGTGTGCAAGCGAGTGCGAGACATTATAAAAAAACACATAACTGTGTCAAAGCGAACACCGCGTTCAACGGGGAGTTTGTAGCGGGTGATAAACGTGCCAATAAGAGTATATGTACAAATAACATAGAACTCTGTGATACATCGCACTTGCGCGAGTGGTACGAGCTACACGTTATCGAGCCCACATTAGCGAAACTCTATATCATCGAGGGACAGAAGACTTCAAACGTTCTCCCGATACGGCTTACCGACCGCACGAGTGATAAAAAAAACATGTGAATCTGCTGTACGTGCAGGACCCATGAGACAACAATGTTGGACATTTTGCATGGATTAAACATCTATCCCGTCTCGTGAGCTCACAATTGAGCACACACCATAGTCGGAAGTACATTTGCGATCGGTAAGTACCTCTACTTCTTTTAATAATATATATCATTTTATGTTTTTTTGTAAAAAAATTTATAATATATATGTTTCTTTTTCTGTAGATGTCTGCACTATTTTTTACACAAGCATGAAATTGGAAGCCCACACCGTGGACTGTCGAGAGGTAAACAAATGCGCAATCCGACTACCGAGCGAGAACAACAAGTGGCTCAGCTTCAAGAACCACAGCAGGAAAGAGCGACTTCCCTTCGTGGTGTACGCCGATCTGGAGTGCGTGCTGTAGAAGACACAACCGGATACGGAACACGCGTCATACGCCTATCAACATCATCGAGTATGTAGTATAGCATACTACGTACAGTGTTCGTACGACGAAACGTTATCGACGTATCGATTTCGTCGCGATAACGACTGTGTCGCGTGGTTCGTCGAGGAACTCAAAGGATTGGCGCATCGCGTAAAGAACATCCTGTCCGACATTGTATGCATGAAAGATTTAACGCGAGACGAGTGGGAGACATTTCACAGCGCGACGAAATGTCATATATGCGAACAACAATTCGCGCCTGATGATAATAAAGCGCGCGATCAATGCCACCCGACCGGGCGGTACAGAGGTCCAGCACACTCGACGTGCAATCTGTATTATAAGGATTCTCACTTCATCCCAGTAATATTGCACAATCTGTCGGGCTATGACGCGCACTTTATTATCAAGGAGATAGCTGCCGCGTTCGAAGGCTCAATCGATGTACTGCCTATAACAAAGGAAAAGTACATCTCATTTACTAAACACGTGAAAGACACCGTGGAAAAATTTGATCGTATAATTTTCAATTTATCAATAACAAGGAAAGATGCCAATTTTGCGAGACTCGCGCTCAGAAATGTGTACGAGTCGATGAATCTTAATTTTATATCGCTTCGCGAATCAGTCGACCCACAGTCGTGCATAAGATAAAAAATGCACGAAGTGTACACTATTAGCGAGACGAAATTCGCTCTGAATCCGTACGACGATAAGCGATATATCGTGCCGGATTCGACCGATACGTTGCCGTGGGGACATTACCGAATATAACGTAATGTATGTATGTATGTATGTATGTATGTATGTATGTATATGTATGTATGTATGTATGTATGTATGTATGTATGTATGTATGTATGTATGTATGTATGTATATATCTATGTAAAAGTTCGACATAACCGCCCGGCCTCTCTCCGGAGGCTGGGGGTATCCTATGAGGATTTCCCCGGGTAAAAAAATGTATGTAGTATACATTTATGTGATATAACTGCTGCAAGAGATTCTGTAAGATTGTGACAATATATACGTGAAAATTTTGATAATTTTTCACTTCACATTGTAAACGGGGTGAAGATATATATTCTTTTACAAAAAATTAAATGCAATGTAAATTATAATATAATCATTTATTCAATGAAAACAGTTTATTATAAAATATTGCCTGTTAATATCTCCCTAAGCATTTTATTCCTAAGGTATGGCATATCATTCTGCTTTTTTACAAAATATTACATGCAATGTAAATTATAATATAATAATTTATTCAATGAAAACAGTTTATTATACAATATTGCCTGTTAATATCTCCCTAAGCATTTTATTCCTAAGGTATGGCATATCATTCTGCGTGAATGTAATTTCTTTACATGCACAGACATACTCGGCGAACATGCACGAAAACACACCACAATCGCTACCATTCATCTGTTGTGGAATGTTCTTTGCGGACTGACATTTCCAGCCACTCATATCATAAGGTTGCTTCTTTTTGTCAAGACTTTCATCTTGTAAATAAAGTTTTAACACAGCCAGACATTTTGAATTATTGCTACCCATACTGTCGTAATAAACAATCGTCTTATCGCGAAAATCTATTATTGCCATACACCAGTGAACGTCCAAATGTACAGGCACAACCACAAGATCCTGCGCAAATATGTCCACCTTCCTAGTCCATCGCTTTAGCGACGAGTGACCACCCGACAGAAGTTTTGGGTAAAAAAACGTGTTCATCGCGTGCACTTTCGGATACGCGTCGGAAGATGTTCCTCTGGCGATAAGCAGGTTCATATAAAAGTTTATCACTTCGTCGTTTACCCAATTTAAGTCGACCAGCGTGTGAAGATCCCTTTGCGTGAGCCTCAGACCGAAGCCTTCCACCACCACCACTACCTCCATAATGTGGTGGAAACCTTGCCAAAAAAAGAAAGTATAATGTTATAAAATTTTGCTTTCACAAAAAAGTATGTAACAATACACTCTAATAATTTTTAATAATATAAATATATATATTTACCAGTGTCAATCGATTCACAACCTCTCTTTTACAGCCTCACTTTCTTCACTTGCATGTGATAACGTGTTTAACCACACAATAACGAAGAAACGCTGCACATATGCTCTCAATCTTACACTAATGCGGCTCGATGCGCTTCATCCCTCATTATATACCTTTGCTCTCTCTCTCTCGCTCTCCAATTGAATCTTGAAAGATTATTTCTTATTTCTTTGTCTCGCGTACTGCGTCGTAAAAAATAGTGTGAAATAGATACATCTACGCAGTAACCATCCCCTTCTCTAAGAAAAAAATTTGTATATAGCGCCACGAAGCACGAAAGTCACAATAGTCCTCGAGTAAATATCGTATTATATATGAGAAGGGATATTAATAGAGATATCGCACATGTATTTAGTATTGAATATTTTTTTTATTATATACTGTATATGTATTACATATTTCAAACACTTTACATGTATCATTTTTATATTAAGAATAAAATACAGTTTGCACGAATTAAATCACATTGTCTTTGTGTATCCATGAGTTGTGTGATCCATCGAATCCCAGCCATTTCACGTAAACCTCGTCGCCCCTCCTGCGCAGTACTTTCTCCACGAGATACACGTCAGGATAAGTCGCGCGATGCAACTCGTACTCGTAGAACGCTCCAGCGACGGATTTTCCACGATAGTCCTCGAGTAGGTAGGTTACGGGATTGGTATGCTGCACTTTAACGATCTTAAACACCTCGGTGGTTTAATTCGGCGTGTAACCCTTCTCGAAAATTGTCTTGTATTTGCTGACGCGTACCAGGTCGCCCGCTTTGAACTTTGCCGGGCCCGCGATCTTTATCGCGCTGTACACCGTAGCCAAGAGTCTTTCGGCGATCGCGGGGGTAACGTCGACGGGTCGCATGCCGATCGTTCGATGCTTGCGCGCATTGTAATCCGACACGAGTCGCGATAACGCGTCAAATCACTTGTAAGTTCCATTGAGCGTAAACATTTTCCACATGTTGTTTTTTAACGTGCGATTGAATCGCTCGACGACCGACGCCTTCATCACCGAAAACGTGGAATAATGAATGATACCGTGTTTTCTCACGAAACGTTGCACGTCGGTGTTGTAAAATTCCTTCCCCATGTCGGTTTGTAGATTACTAGGGCACCTCCCGCTATCTCGAATTATCTCGGCGATAGCGTCAGCTGTCTCGCTGCCACCTTTACCCTTGAGCGGCACAGCCCAGGCGTACTTGCTCAACACATCGATGACGGTGAATATGTTGTGGTAGCCTCCGTTGAAACGCGAGTACGGACGCATCTCGACGATATCAGCTTGCCACAGGTCGTCGTACCCTCGCACTATGACGTGTCTGCGGGGAAAATTTCATTTCACCGGTGCGTGCAATTTGTCCACCAACCGTCGCTTTTCGATATTATTATCCACATCGGTCGATTTTAACGGTCTCATGTTCGGTTAGCGTTTCGTTGGCTGTTCGTAGTCGTCGTTCTTCAGCTGTACGTAGCCGTTTCTGTTTATGTTTAGTAAATGAGATGTACTTTTCCTTTGTTGTAGGCAGTACATCGATCCTGCCTTCGATATCGCCGCAAATTATTATTATTTTCTTACTTACCGACACCTCGTGATATTTTTAAGTATTAATTAAAAATAAATGGATCATGAGTGATGATTTTCCTTCTTAGAATCTTTTTTTACAATTCAAAATACATAACATTTGAAAATTACAAAGAAATCGGCAGAGAGGGGGGGTGGGGGGCTTATACTCAATATCTACATATATTCTTTATATTATTCTCCATTGTGTGATAATGATTACAACATGAAAAATCTAACTTTCTAGCGGCTCAAAAACCATTGGTAAGCAGACCGAAAACGTTGATTGTCTTAAAAATAAACTTGCCAAGTTGGAGAAGCAAGTGATTGATCTGACATAATTATTTGGAAAGTCTGTAGCTGTTGTAGCTGTAAATCTGTGCGGAGTTGCTCCTCACAGATTTGTAGTTGCGTGAAGAACAGCAACAAATGTGGTCTGTCATGTAAATGTGACAATGAAATTATGTCAGATCAATCACTTGCTTCTCCAACTTGGCAAGGGCTCGCGCCCGCTACGCGGCGCATCGTCAGTATCTTTTCGCGTAAGTAAGATTCGACATCGACCTCTATATCTAGGGCAGCAATGTGACAATGAAATTATGTCAGATTAATTACTTGCTTCTCCAATCTGAGAAGCAAGTGATTGATCTGACAAAAAAATTCAAATAGAAGATGATTATAATAGTCCTTCCACGAATTTTTTTGTCAGATCAATCACTTGCTTCTCAGATTGGAGAAGCAAGTAATTAATCTGACATAATTTCATTGTCACATTGCTGCCCTAGATATAGAGGTCGATGTCGAATCTTACTTACGCGAAAAGATACTGACGATGCGCCGCGTAGCGGGCGCGAGCCCTTGCCAAGTTGGAGAAGCAAGTGATTGATCTGACATAATTTCATTGTCACATTTACATGACAGACCACATTTGTTGCTGTTCTTCACGCAACTACAAATCTGTGAGGAGCAACTCCGCACAGATTTACAGCTACAACAGCTACAGACTTTCCAAATAATTATGTCAGATCAATCACTTGCTTCTCCAACTTGGCAAGTTTATTTTTAAGACAATCAACGTTTTCGGTCTGCTTACCAATGGTTTTTGAGCCGCTAGAAAGTTAGATTTTCATGTTGTAATCATTATCACACAATGGAGAATAATATAAAGAATATATGTAGATATTGAGTATAAGCCCCCCACCCCCCCTCTCTGCCGATTTCTTTGTAATTTTCAAATGTTATGTATTTTGAATTGTAAAAAAAGATTCTAAGAAGGAAAATCATCACTCATGATCCATTTATTTTTAATTAATACTTAAAAATATCACGAGGTGTCGGTAAGTAAGAAAATAATAATAATTTGCGGCGATATCGAAGGCAGGATCGATGTACTGCCTACAACAAAGGAAAAGTACATCTCATTTACTAAACAAAACAGAAACGGCTACGTACAGCTGAAGAACGACGACTACGAACAGCCAACGAAACGCTAACCGAACATGAGACCGTTAAAATCGACCGATGTGGATAATAATATCGAAAAGCGACGGTTGGTGGACAAATTGCACGCACCGGCGAGAAGAAATTTTCCCCGCAGACACGTCATAGTGCGAGGGTACGACGACCTGTGGCAAGCTGATATCGTCGAGATGCGTCCGTACTCGCGTTTCAACGGAGGCTACCACTACATATTCACCGTCATCGATGTGTTGAGCAAGTACGCCTGGGCCGTGCCGCTCAAGGGTAAAGGTGGCAGCGAGACAGCTGACGCTATCGCCGAGATAATTCGAGATAGCGGGAGGTGCCCTAGTAATCTACAAACCGACATGGGGAAGGAATTTTACAACACCGACGTGCAACGTCTCGTGAGAAAACACGGTATCATTCATTATTCCACGTTTTCGGTGATGAAGGCGTCGGTCGTCGAGCGATTCAATCGCACGTTAAAAAACAACATGTGGAAAATGTTTACGCTCAATGGAACTTACAAGTGATTTGACGCGTTATCGCGACTCGTGTCGGATTACAATGCGTGCAAGCATCGAACGATCGGCATGCGACCCGTCGACGTTACCCCCGCGATCGCCGAAAGACTCTTGGCTATGGTGTACAGCGCGATAAAGATCGCGGGCCCGGCAAAGTTCAAAGCGGGCGACTCGGTACGCGTCAGCAAATACAAGACAATTTTCGAGAAGGGTTACACGCCGAATTGGACCACCGAGGTGTTTAAGATCGTTAAAGTGCAGCATACCAATCCCGTTACCTACCTACTCGAGGACTATCGTGGAAAATCCGTCGCTGGAGCGACTTCTACGAGTACGAGTTGCATCGCGCGACTTATCCTGACGTGTATCTCGTGGAGAAAGTACTGCGCAGGAGGGGCGACGAGGTTTACGTGAAATGGCTGGGATTCGATGGATCACACAACTCATGGATACACAAAGACAATGTGATTTAATTCGTGCAAACTGTATTTTATTCTTAATATAAAAATGATACATGTAAAGTGTTTGAAATATGTAATACATATACAGTATATAATAAAAAATATTCAATACTAAATACATGTGCGATATCTCTATTAATATCCCTTCTCATATATAATAAGATATTTACTCGAGGACTATTGTGACTTTCGTGCTTCGTGGCGCTATATACAAATTTTTTTCTTAGAGAAGGGGATGATTACTGCGTAGATGTATCTATTTCACACTATTTTTTACGACGCAGTACGCGAGACAAAGAAAAAAGAAATAATCTTTCATGATTCAATTGGAGAGCGAGAGAGAGAGCAAAGGTATATAATGAGGGATGAAGCGCATCGAGTCGCATTAGTGAGATTTTAGAGCGATACATCGGTCAAAGAGTATCGAAATTTATTGTGTGGTTAAACACGTTATCACATGCAAGTGAAGAAAGTGAGGCTGTAAAAGAGAGGTTGTGAATCGATTGACACTGGTAAATATACATATTTATATTATTAAAAAATAATAGAGTGTATTGTTACATACTTTTTTGTGAAAGCAAAAATTTATAACATTATACTTTCTTTTTTTTGGCAAGGTTTCCACCACAGTATGGAGGTGGTGGTGGTGGTGGTGGAAGGCTTCGGTCTGAGGCTCACACAAAGGGATCTTCACACGCTGGTCGACTTAAATTGGTTAAACGACGAAGTGATAAACTTTTATATGAACCTGCTAATCGCCAGAGGAACATCTTCCGACGCGTATCCGAAAGTGCACGCGATGAACACGTTTTTTTACCCAAAACTTCTGTCGGGTGGTCACTCGTCGCTAAAGCGATGGACTAGGAAGGTGGACATATTTGCGCAGGATCTTGTGGTTGTGCCTGTACATTTGGACGTTCACTGGTGTATGGCAATAATAGATTTTCGCGATAAGACAATTGTTTATTACGACAGTATGGGTAGCAATAATTCAAAATGTCTGGCTGTGTTAAAACTTTATTTACAAGATGAAAGTCTTGACAAAAAGAAGCAACCTTATGATATGAGTGACTGGAAATGTCAGTCCGCAAAGAACATTCCGCAACAGATGAATGGTAGCGATTGTGGCGTGTTTTCGTGCATGTTCGCCGAGTATGTCTGTGCATGTAAAGAAATTACATTCACGCAGAATGATATGCCATACCTTAGGAATAAAATGCTTAGGGAGATATTAACAGGCAATATTGTATTATAAACTGTTTTCATTGAATAAATGATTTTTTATAATTTACATTTGTTTCGTGCGCGACCGAGGTACCCTCAGGACACGAAGTATGCCGGGACCACCCTGTCCAGGGCGCGGGGCAAGAACCAAGGAGGTAGCGAAAAGAGGGTTCAAAAAACGCTCGCTGGGTTATTCTGACAAACACACTTTATTGCACATAGAGTACTTCTCGCATTCACGCACCCGAGCACCCGGAGCATTCGCGGGATGGCGGGACGGAAATCTTGAGTCGCTCCTTCTGTCTGCGTGGCTCGCGAAACGGAAATCTTGTAGAGCGGTAGATGACCGCCCTCGCGTTCGGAGATCTTGCTCGCGGTCAACGGATATCTTGGCGCGAAGCAGACGAGCGACCGCGGTCACGCGGTGCGAGATGCTCAGGCTTTCTTGTTGTCTCGGGTACGCGATAGTGAGTTCGCGTTTTACACAATCACTACTCGTTACATTCACGCTGATGGTCCGTGTTCACGAACGGCGCGGCACGACAAAATGGCCGCGAGAGAGGGGTCGATATCGGAATCGAATTCCTTTCGCTGAGTTATTGAGAAGTGCTCGCTTGCACTTACGCTCGGTTATCACAACACTTGTTGCATTCACTATACCCGGGCTGACTGTCTGTGACGGTTTCGTTCGCCGTCTGGACGGTCCTTTAGATGAGGATCACGGTACCGCACGCGGTGATCACGTGATCCGTTTGTGCGCGTTGCCCACTCGATTGCGGGCGACAATTCTCGTCAATCTCGTATGACGAGATATATTGCGCGACGACTAATGTCGCTCGCGACGACACTGGTCCGCTCGAAACGACCCCTCGCACAGGGCTTCTCGCGTCCCCCAATACCGAACTCCTCGCAGTCGGAAAACGGCTCACTCTTCGCGGCACGAGTGAAAGAGCGATTCGAGATGTTTCACGCGGCGATCTCACGGATGCGGCTCGCGATGAAACTTGAGTACGGACTTCACGCACTGGCGGTCGAGATCACTCCCGATAGGCACAATGTCGCGAACGCCCGGCTCGATGTGTCTCTTGTCGCGGCAGAGAACAGAAGAGAGCGCGGATCGAGATCGATTATCCTTCGTCCCGAGAGGAGACCCTCGGCGGGGGTATGGGCCTCACGAAGGGCAAATCACATGGATCCGCGATGTAACGCGTTGCGCGGTATACATATTTAGGAATACTCGTGCGCGTTTTGCAATCGCGCTGTCGAAACGGTCAGCGCGATACTCGGGTGATCTCGGATAAAGTCGAGTCAAGCCCGAGGGTTGTTTGTGCTTGCGCCAGGGGCGATTACTTTCGCGACAGCGCCCTGCCACCTGATTTTACCTTAATCCTAAACAACATTGCATTTAATTTTTGTATAAGAATATATATCTTCACCCCGTTTACAATGTGAAGTGAAAAATTATCAATATTTTCACGTATATATTATCACAATCTTACAGAATCTCTTGCAGCAGTTATATCACATAAATGTATACTACATACATTTTTTACCCGGGGAAATCCTCATAGGATACCCCCAGCCTCCGGAGAGAGGCCGGGCGGTTATGTCGGACTTTTACATAGATATATACATACATACATACATACATACATACATACATACATTATATACATTATGTTATATTCGGTATTGTCCCCATGGCAACATATCGGTCGAATCCGGCACGATATATCGCTTATCGTCGTACGGATTCAGAGCGATTTTCGTCTCGCTAATAGTGTACACTTCGTGCATTTTTGTTCTTATGCACGACTGTGGGTCGACTGATTCGCGAAGCGAATTCGCGAAGCGATATAAAATTAAGATTCATCGACTCGTACAAATTTTTGAGCGCGAGTCTCGCAAATTTGGCATCTTTCCTTGTTATTGATAAATTGAATATTATACGATCAAAATTTTCCACGGTGTCTTTCACGTGTTTAGTAAATGAGATGTATTTTTCCTTTGTTATAGGCAGTACATCGATTGAGCCTTCGAACGCGGCAGCTATCTCCTTGATAATAAAGTGTGCGTCATAGCCCGACAGATTGTGCAATATTACTGGGATGAAGTGAGAATCCTTATAATTCAGATTGCACGTCGAGTGTGCTGGACCTCTGTACCGCCCGGTCAGGTGGCAATGATCGCGCACTTTATTATCATCAGGCGCGAATTGTTGTTCGCATATATGACATTTCGTCGCGCTGTGAAATGTCTCCCACTCGTCTCGCGTTAGGTCTACCATGCATACAATGTCGGACAAGATGTTTTTTACGCGATGCGCCAATCCGTTGAGTTCCTCGACGAACCACGCGACACAGTCGTTATCGCGACGAAATCGATACGTCGATAACGTTTCGTCGTACGAACACTGTACGTAGTATGCTATACTACATACCCGATGATGTTGATAGGCGTATGACGCGTGTTCCGTATCCGGTTGTGTCTTCTGCAGCACGCACTTCAGATCGGCGTACACCACGAAGGGAAGTCGCTCTTTCCTGCTGTGGTTCTTGAAGCTGAGCCACTTGTTGTCCTCGCTCGGTAGTCGGATTGCGCATTTGTTTACCTCTCGGCATTCCACGGTGTGGGCTTCCAATTTCATGCTTGTGTAAAAATAGTGAAGACATCTGCAAAAAAGAAACATATATATTATAAATTTTTTTACAAAAAAACATAAAATGATATATATTATTAAAAGAAGTAGAGGTACTTACCGATCGCAAATGTACTTCCGACTATGGTGCGTGCTCAATTGTGAGCTCACAAGACGGGATAGATCCTTAATCCATGCAAAATGTCCAACATTGTTGTCTCATGGGTCCTGCACGTACAGCAGATTCACATGTTTTTTATCACTTGTGCGGTCGGTAAGCCGTATCGGGAGAACGTTTGAAGTCTTCTGTCCCTCGATGATATAGAGTTTCGCTAATGTGGGCTCGATAACATGTAGCTCGTACCACTCGCGCAAGTGCGATGTACCACAGAGTTCTATGTTATTTGTACATATACTCTTATTGGCACGTTTATCACCCGCTACAAACTCCCCGTTGAACGCGGTGTTCGCTTTGACACAGTTATGTGTTTTTATAATGTCTCGCACTCGCTTGCACACGACGCTGCAGGCGTCTTCCAAAAACTGTCGCGGTTCTATATGGTCTGTATTAATTACCGCACCGGTCATTATACGCGTTTCAATCGCCGGTCAATCGCAACTTCACACCCTCGAGTCGCGCGATTCGGGCAACCAACGATTGCCTCTGCCCGATCGTTGGATTGTCGGAGAGCCGCTGACGTTTTTTGGCACTACAACGTGTCTCGAGCTGCTCGACGATTTCCGCGCATTGCAGCGCCCATGTGTAATATTCACCCAAGGTAGCTACTTGGTCGGACAGCTCCAATAGATCGCGTTCGGTTTGCTCGAATTGATCCATGTTTTATCTACTCAGATTTAGGTTGTTCATCAGATTCAGGTTGTTCATCACCACGAAGTCGACAACTGTAGTCGCCCAATAGCGATACTTCATTAGATATCAATGGTTTATATGGTAATAGCGTTGCAGACACATATTGTTCATCACCATCATACCAACCAAAACTTTGACACATTTCCCATTGCCACTTCCCAATAGTGACACTCCTTATACTCGGACCTAAAGTCAGGTTTATTGTAAAAGGAAAGGGTTACTTATGAAAAAATACAAAAAACTAATTTCATTTCTTTTATCCAGCATTTCGGGGGACCGTCGCGCAGTTCGCATACTCAGCAGACGATACGCGCTGACAGCTACGGGATACAAATTCATCGAAATTGGCATCAACGTGGGCCCACCGAGCTATGTGGAGATTGCCGTTGGAGATCATCGAGGAAAGGAACTGCTGTTGTCTCTCGAATCGTGGAAGGCACTCTACGAGCAACGGCAAAATATTCAGAATTTCTTTCGCAATGACTTCAAAGATATCCATAGTTTTATAAACGTTGGACCGCTAACGGTGAGAGTTTGTATGACGGTTAATAACATCAAACTCATACGTCTCGAATCTGCAAACGTATGCTTGAGAATGACCAAATCGACGCTGCATCGTATGTTCGATCTCGATCGATGCATCGAAGCGAGATTCGATCGTTTGGTCAGAATCCTTGCGGCGGTCGATGCAAAATTTGTGCAGTTCTCCGATATCGCGTCCACCGTGACGGATCCCAGGGAAGCGTCGAATGCAATATACGCTAGCGATGCGTTCAATACGAATCAGCTCATCGATTGTGAGCTCGCAGCTTTAGTTTTTTAGCACGTAAGATATATTATGTAAAAGAAGAGTTAAATAAACAGGCTTTTTTTACACTCTAAAACGAACGATGTATTTTTCTTTTGCGTGCATGTCCTTCCCTATACCTAACTTTTATCATATGTTGCTTACGACGAACGTGTTCCGACAGGTTCGATGCGTTATCGGGTCGATCATCGTCCCGATGACGTCATTTTTTTCCTTTGTCTTTCACGTACTGCGTAGATAGATTGTTTAGTCTACGCGCGATAACACCCCCTTTTCCTAGAAAAATGTTGTTTACGACGAACATGTTCCGACAGGTTCGATGCGTTATCGGGTCGATCATCGTCCCGATGACGTCATTTTTTTCCTTTGTCTTTCACGTACTGCGTAGATAGATTGTTTAGTCTACGCGCGATAACCGCCCCCCTTTTCCTAGAAAAATGTTGTTTACGTCGAACGTGTTCCGACAGGTTCGATGCGTCATCGACAATAAAACACGCTACTACGCAGTGCGCTATCGAGTTAGTCTTACCATTGTGCGCCGCCTAGCGGCGTCGTTGCGAACGATGTCCCCGCGGCGCGACCGCGGCCCCCGCGGACCCCCACGCGGCTCCCGCGGACCCTCGCGCGGCCGCCGCGGCCCGCGCCCGCGACCGCGAACGCGGACTTCCCCTCCCGCGGACCCGCGGCGCGGGTGAGTCATCCCGGTGGTATGTCAAGGTCAACCCCCTCCCCCCTCTCCCCCGCGAAATCCGATACCCTTGTGTAACCCGATACCCCGCTCCTCCCCCCTCCCCCTCACCCCCCCGCGAAATCCGATATCCCCCCTTCCTCACCCCCCTCGGAGCCCCCGGGACTGAACCGGCCTATACTAACTACTGTAATAAATAATACAATTGCACGTTGCTTGAAACCTACTCTATTATATAATCCTTTAGGTGATTTGGTAACTTTCTGTCTCGTACAGGCCTACTTTGCGTTACATTAAGATCAGCACTTGGTTCTGACTTCGTTGCAACAACAGAATCATCCTGCGACTCCGATTCGGTTTTTACCTTGACATTTTGCTCCGATATTATTTCAACATCTTCGTCGGATTCGCTAGGCCCTGCACGATTAAATTTCTTGACATGCGCTACATTTCGTTTAAACATTTTTCCATTCGCATTTTTAATCGTTACATTATCACCGGCTCGATCAACTACCTCGTACTTAACGCTTTCATACTCCGGACTTAATTTATCCCGCTTTATCGTTTTTAGTAGAACAGTGTCACTTATATTCAACTCACTTTCTTTCGCTTTGTTTCGCAAATCATATCGCTCTTTACTTTTAAGCTTTTTCCAAGCATCCCTATTTCTAATAGCTTCATCTAGATTATTTCTGATCCCTTGCAATTCTGGCATTTTAGTTTTTATCTTTCAACCGAACATTAGTTCCGCTGGCGAAACCCCTGTCGATGCTTGTGGAGATGAGCGATACATAAGCAGATAATCTAATATCTCTTGTTTCCAGTCTTTTCGTTCGAGCTGTGCAATTTTTATGCGTTTAAGAAGACTGCGATTTTGTCTTTCGACTTCCCCATTCGCTTGGGGCCAGTACGGCGCTACATGAACAAGTTTAATATCGCACCTAGACGTGTATTCCCTCATTTCTTCGCTCGCTAATTGTTTTCCGTTATCAGATATTAACCTATTCGGATAACCATACCTCGCGAATATATGTTTCAATCTATCAATAATTGCTGCCGACGTAATTGATTGCATTATCTCTATTTCATAAAACTTACTGTAATAATCAATAATCACGAATATAAAATCTCCGGAAGGCAAAGGCCCAAGGAGATCCATCGCTATATAAACATTCCCACAAACTATCTGGCAGCGCGTTTGGTTTCAACGGTGAGATATTAGCTGTCTTTTGCACTATTTGGCAGCTCTCACACGTTTTTACAAAGTTTTCCGCATCTTTATCGATTCCTGCCCACCAAACCTTACTTCTTAGCCTATCCTTCATCGCAACAATACCTGGATGTCCCTCATGCGCTATTGATAATACTCGCTTCTTTCGCTTTTCAGGTACAACAATTCTCGTTCCCCGTAACACAACATTATTGTACACACAAAGTTCGTCTTTAATTGCTTTTATCCGCGTACTGGATAATGACTCCTAGTTTCCTGTCGCAATCGCTTGCCTAACTTCACGTAACCACGAATCTTCGCGCGATTCTATTTCCACTTCTTCGATAGACATTGCTCTCGGCACACTCTCTTTTGCAACCCACGCGATAAACAATTCATCCTCACACTTACTTTTCTCCCCCTCGTTATTACCTATTTTTAATAAACGAGATAACGGATCTGCAATATTACTCTTTCCACTTTGTATTTGAACATTTGAAGTCATAGGACCCACCTCTCTATGCGGCTGCATGGCTTTGATCTTGGTGCAAATATACATTCTAAGGCTTTATGGTCTGTGACCAATTCAAACTTAATACCAAAAAGCCAATATTTAAATCTTTCACACGCATAGACAAGTGCTAAAGCTTCTTTTTCCGTCTGTGAATATCTTCTTTCATAATCAGTTAAACTTCGACTCGCAAAGCTTATAATTCGCCATTGTCGATCCTGTTCTTGTGCTAAAACACAACCTATGCCTACCGGGCTAGCATCTGCAACTACTCTAGTTCTCGCATCCGGATTATAAATACCTAGCGTTTCTGCATCCGTCAGCTTATCTTTCAGCGACTGAAATGCGATTTTCTGTGGTTTACCCCACACGAATGGTTCGCTCTTTAATCGTGTAAGCCTTCTTAAAGGTTCGCTAATTGTCGCCATATTTGGAAAAAACGTCGCGCAAAAATTGACCAACCCCAGAAAACTTTTGACTTTTTCTGGCGTTTCGGGTTCTCTGAAGTTCTGTACTGACTCAACTTTCGATCGCATTAATCGGTAACCTGACCCGTTTACTATAAATCCCAAAAATTCAATCTCCTTAACCGCAAAAACGCATTTATTTTTATTAAGTGTCAAGCCCTTCTCTAATGCTAGGTCTACAATGCGAGTCGTAAAGTCGTGAGTCGTAAGAATTGACCAATCACAGTCGATTATTCTCCTCAAATTCGATTGTGATTGGTCAATTCTTACGACTCACGACTTTACGATTCGCATTGTAGACCTAGGCTAAGAGTCTATCAAGCACTTTCTGAAGTTTCCGATTATGATCTTCTAAATTCTTTCCATAAACCACAATATCGTCTGCACTATTTATTGCACCCTCTAGATCTCGTAAAATCTCTTCCAATGTTTCTTGAAAAATTTCCGGCGCACAGTTTAAACCGAAAACTAACCTCTTAGATCTAAATAGACCACAATCCGTACTAAACGTAGTAATACTTTGCGTATCTTCATCAAACTCAATTTGATTAAATGCTCCTCGAATATCTAATTTTGAGAAACATTTCGCTCCTCTTACTTTATCAAGTAGTTCTACAAATACAGGTAACGGGCTTCGTTGACGAGTTATTGCCTCGTTTACTTCACGTAAATCTAAACAAAGACGTATTTCTCCCGACCTTTTAACTATCGGTACTATTGGAGATACCCAGGGCGTCGGCCCTTTTACTCTTTCAATAATATCATTACGTAACAATTTCTCTATCTCTTGTTTAACCAAATCACGCATTTTATAAGGCAATCTTCTCCGCGGCTGAGCAACTGGTTTCACCGAACTATTTATCGGAATTTTAAGCTGAAAATCTTTCAATTTCCCTATACCCTCGAAAAGTTTATTATCTAACTTAACGTCGCATTTAATATTCTCAATCTGATTAATCTGCAAGTGTACTCCGACATCTAAAATACTTAACTCTTTTGCCGTTTGAACACCTAAGAGCGGTTGTCCTTCACCTCGGAATACTTTAAAAATTGCCCGTGCGATTTTATTGCTGATCTTTATCTCACAATCAAATTCACCGAAAATCTCTAATCCGTCTTTTTTTCCGTATGGAAATGCGGTTTTATTAACCTTACGCGATATACACTTTATTCCTTTCGACTTTAATGATTCCCATGTATTACATCGGGCTACACACCATAATATTACATCGAGATCCCGAATCAACTAAAAGATCAATTTCTATTCCCCCTACAGTCGCTGATATTACCTCTCCGTGTTCTAATACACATATCTTATCTCTTAAGGCGAACGCATATTCGTCGTCGTCTCTGTCAGCGGCGTCGCCATCTAGCTGCTTCACCGTAGTTGACTTTCTTTCCTCCTTGTTGGCGCTGCTGTTCGTCTTAACTTCCTTCTTGTCCCGCTTGTCCGAACCGTCGCCATGTTTGTCTGCTTGATCTCGATATGTTCTGCACATCGCTGCGAAATGACCCTTTTTACAGCACTTCGTACACTCCTTGTTTCTAGCCGGACACTTCTCGTCTGATTGTGCATGTCCTCGATAACCACATCTGTAGCACTTAATACCACTGGAACTGGAACTGTCTGATTTTCCTCGTGCGTTCTCCCTTTTTGTTGTAATCCGTGCCACTACGTTATTTCCTATAGCTTTTGTCTGGACCGATGCCGTCTCGAACGCCTGTGCAATTTCCATCGCTTCTTTTAACTCGATGTCACCTTTTTCTAATATACGCTTCCTCACTTCCATTGAACGACCTTTCTCAATAATTTGATTGCAAATTTTTGTGTCCATAGAAGCGAATTTGCAATACTTTGCTTGCTGACGCAACCGTGTGTTACAAATTGACCGACCGTTTCGTCTTCTTTCTGCGCCATATTTCTAAAAAGGTGTCGCTCGTACGTCGTGTTTAATTTTGGCCTGAAGTAATCCGTTAGCACTTTCTCAGTTTTTTCGTATGGATCCTCGTTTCCTATCACCACGTCGCAGTCTGGAATAGCGTAGAATATGTCTTGTAGATCCATCCCGCCATGATGTAAAAGCATATAGTTTTCTTCCTCTGCGTCTCGGTTATATTTTTACTCAGCAGAAAAAGTTCGAAGCCTCTGAGCCATCTCTCCCATCTCGGATATATGCCGTATTGATCCTCGTTCGGATTAAACGCTGCAATACTCGACTCGCCTGCCATGACGTCGTCCTTATTAGTTTTTCCTCGTCGCCAATGTTATACTTGGGATGGCCGGGGTAACTTATTAACAACACTATACGTAATTGAATACTCGTTCTTTATTCGGAAGTTCACTGCTCGCTGTCTCGTGTGTTAATGCTCCCGTCCGTTACTCTAGCAACGCCATCTCACGCTTACTCACTTACATACATATTTTAGGGCTTATACATATGTAACACCACACGATCAATCAAAGAAGCTCTAAAACTGTTGATGGGATGGTTTTTGAGGTCGTTGATTACAAAACTGAAGTAAAAATTCTAAAATTCAAGATAGCGGATCAAATATGGCGACCAAAACCGCAACGGCACCTTCCTATGTTCCGTAAGGCTGCTCGAATGGGCACTGGTTACGAATCAGCTACCAAAATTGAAAATTCAAGCATTTTCCAGTTAAAGTAAGACTAAGCGTTGTCCGACCAGTTAAGGCAAGACTAAGGTACGGTCCAGCCGGTTGAGGCAAAACCAGAGCGTGGTGCGTCACGGTAGAACGCGGCGAAAACGGTTGCGCTCGCGAAAGATTTTGAAGCGCGACGTGAAAACGAGAGGAATCGCCAAGCGGAGCGCGGAGTAACGGCTGCGTTACGCGCACGGTCCGCCGACGCTGTCGCTGCCGTCGCGGTCCCTCGCGCGTGAACGAGCGAAGGGTTAAGGCTCCTGGTCCCTGAGCCGAGAACTCTGCGTTGACGGTGGCACCGTACCGTCGCGGCAGAAATAAGAACTCTCTCCTCTCACTCTCTCCAATGGAGAATTCTGTCTTGTGACATGTTGACAACCTATTTTGCGTTGCGTTAAATTTCTTTATTATTCGCTCTGTACTTGTGCTATAACGTTTAACGTATTCGTGAAACTCGTAAAATTGACCGTATGGTAAGATTTGCAAGAAATACATATGCGGAAGGAACATTCTCCACTCCTTTCGATAGTCGAAAACGGCTTGTTTTTCCATATGTTTAGGCTTCGTTTTATGGCTGTTTGTTTATTGTCGAGGGAAAAGGATAGTATCCGGTTAATTTTAGAAGTGTGCTGAAACGATCTATAGTGATTTTTTATTGAAATGTCTTTTTATTTCGGAAAATACCGCAACATAAAATAGGGTAATTTCTCGCCTCGATAGCAAGAAATTCAATATAGCTGCGGTGACTACCCAGGAGCCTTAACGCTCGAATTCGAACCGCGCGACGTACCCCGCGTCTTCGGTTAGCCATCGAGACGATCCGCCGGATGGTCATAGTGCATTCGACGAGGAGCGATAAACGGTGTTTCGATACGGACAATTGTCTGTCGAAGCTCGCTGCCCAGTGAAAGTGTCAGATGTTCCGCGGGACGAAGAGGAAAGACGGTCTGACTCACATGCGGATCGGATCGACGAATGACGCGTCCGTGGATCGGCGATAAGCGGATGAGGGTGCCATTACATGGAGCGCGGAAGCGCAGAAACGCGGAAACGCGGAAGACAAAATTTACTAGATTTCCGTCGATCCGTTCCGTCTGTTTTGATTGCCTTGTATTACATGGAGCACATTTTGAGCGGAAAAGCGGAACGGAAAATTATAAAATATTAATTTTTAACGGTATTTATTGATTAAAATGTTTGTATTCAATAGATAAGCTGAAAAAATAAGCATATTAATAAAAATTGCAATGAATTAAGTGAACACAATTTTAAGAAATGAATACAAATGTCTATTTGTCACTATACTGTTCCGCTTTTCCGCGCAAAGTGTGCTCCATGTAATATAAGGAGAAATAAACTTGCGGGACAAGCGCGTCAAATGTTCGTTCTTTTTCTCTGTACTGTTGCACGCAGATACCTCAGATAGGTTATGTATTTTTATAATATATTCTATCCCGCTTAGAATATTGTGGACATTTCTCCGTGAAATTGGAAAAGTGATTTAATTGTTATAAACTATTCGGTAGAACAAGCGCTAATACATAAGTGCCCTATAGCTGTGACTCCTGGTGCAAACTAGTGGCACGTGCGAAAGACTAAAAAAAAAATATATATATATTAAAAGTATATCATCCCACACAGCATCGAAATATTTCAGAAAACTTTCAAAAAACTGTCAATGAAATATGAAACCTTTCAAAAAAATATTTTAGACATGTTTCAGATATGTTTCAGAAAGCTAAAATGTCCGCCAAGCTGAGATTTCAGAAATGTTTCTGAAATCTCAGAAATATTTCTGAAATAATTCTGAAATGCTTTAGAAATATTTCTGAAATGCTTAAGAAATATCTCTGAAATGCTTAAGAAATACCTCTGAAATGCCTAATAAATATCTCTGAAATGCTTCAGAAATATCTCTGAAATGCTTCGAAAATATCTTTGAAATGTTTCAAAAATATACGGGAAATATTTTAGATACTTTTTCTCATATCAAATTGTTTCGGATCACCCTGTATAGGATCATCCGGAACAATTTCCTGTCCTTCGTAAAACATATTCTTGATCATAGTCATGATTTTGCTTCGCCGAAGGCCTGCTTATATTAGATCCCAACTGAAATTTACTTGCGAGTTAGTCTTACTATTATGCGCCGCCTAACGGCGTCGTTGCATATTTCTCTGAAATGCTTCGTAATATTTCAGTGAAAAGGGTTATAAATGATTTCAATGAAACGTTTCAGAAATACTTCTGAATAATTTCAATGTTACGTTTCAATATTATTGTCCGAGTTATCTTTCGGAAAGCTTTCAATGATATGTATTTTAGACATTACGTACGAAATATTTTTCTAAAATGTTTCGTAATATTTCAGAAATATTTCAGTGAAAAGGGTCATAAATGATTTCGATGAAACGTTTCAGAAATACTTCTGAATGATTTTAATGTTACATTTTAATATTAATTGCCAAGTTATCTTTTGGAAAGCTTTCAGTGATATATGATTTTCATAAAACGTTTCAGAAATATTTCTGAATGATTTCAATTATACATTTCAATATTAATTTTCAAGTTATCTTTCGGAAAGCTTTCTGAAACAAGTTTTGCTGTGTGGGATGGATCCAAATATCATGTTAATGATTATTATGAAGTTTCTCATACAAGCAAGAGATGAACCGATGAGACATGCAGAAATAACAATGAAAAAAGTGACTTCAATGTATTATTTGTACTTGCGTTACAAGAAATTGCAAGACAAAAAGAATCGAAGAATATGGGTACGACCTATTTTTACCGAAGAAAGAAGACTTGCACAAGGTGACAGCAACAATTTACTTGTGGAGATGAGATTGACAGATTCCGAAAAATACTTCAACTATCTCAGAATGTCATCAACAATCTTCAATGAGTTACTCAAGCTTGTTGGACCATTGATCGAAAAACAAACAGTAGTTCGAAAACCAATACCGGCTAGGACGAGATTGGAGGTGACTCTACGTTGGTTGGCATCTGGTGACAGCATGACATCGCTATCATATGCTTATCGCATTGCCCAATGTACACTATCATATCTTATTCCGGAAACGTGTGAAGCAATTTGGCTCTCTCTACAGAAGAAAGTTATAGTTGATTTAACAGAAGAAAATTGGAGTAGGATTGCAGAAGATTTCGAACTGATATGCCAATTTCCACACTGCATAGGCGCTATCGATGGGAAGCATGTCGAAATTCAGGTATGTATATTATGAATTTATTTACAATAATTAAGATTCAATGTATTACACATTAATAATGCAATGACATATGTGAAATGAGAAATATATATAACAAAATAATGGTTTTCAATTTGCAGGCACCGCCTCGTAGTGGCTCATGCTACTACAATTATAAAGGAAGGCACAGCATAAACTTGCTCGCAGTAAGTGATGCCAAGAACCGTTTTATTATTGTGGACATTGGAGCTCAGGGAAGGCAAAGCGACGGAGGTGTTTTCGAAAGCAGCGGATTACCGCATCTACTGGAAACGAATGCTCTCCATTTGCCTCTACCTACACGTCTAAATAATATGGTGCGACGCTTTTTCCCCCGGTCTCGCAATCCGGTGGAGGGCTATCGTGGATTGTCAGCACGCGCAACTAATTCCGACACCAAAAGATTGGGCGCCAGGTGCGACGGATCGCACCACCGTACACAATTATATCTAACGCGATATTCCCGGCAATACCTCAGGGCGTAGGGCTCTTTCAGGGAATTCGGAGAGAGGCGTCACGCAATCAATCACACACAAGAGAATAAATAATAATAACATATGATATATTTAGTCAGGTAGAAGTCACTTGCAACAGAATAACGATAGGTGTAGGTATAATCGGTCTGAGCCTCTCGTATTACCGCAAAAATGTCGGATAGGCTGACGCACGAATGCCGCATAAATAACGCAATAAGTGCACGCGGTAATGTCAAATATTAAACACTGTAGATTAACGCACGCGAAGTTAGATCAACGCAACACATAAACGCAGACGAACACACGAAAGCTTAACATAAGAAACAATTACGATTCAGGTATCGCGGTACCTTGCTTCGAACTCACAACGGACTTACGCCACGAGGCCGACGAACCGACTCGCCGCACCTTCGGTTGCTCCTTCAACGCGCACCCGGGCCACCTCGATTCCGCACGACGCAAAAATTATGGGCGATCTCGCCGTGTCGACCACGCTGGCCGGCGATTGCCCCCGAACACGAAATAAGGACTCGTATCGCAGACGATCCCGCGGCTTGCCACGCGAATCCCGAATTCTCTCGCAAGCACGGAGATTCCGCGGCCCCGCGCCGATCCCGTCGATCTTTCCGTCCCGCCAAACACAATATTCGCCGTCCTCGAGGGCCCGGATACGTTACTCAAATACGAGGGCGAGTGCCCTTCAAATTACATGACCACTCGCGGCTCGCCGTTACCCGCACAACTCGCTCCCGTTATCGCCACGCAAGGCATCACTCTCAATAATATGGCCAAGACGCGACACGAAAATAATAACATAGCTGTTGTATGTTAAATTTACATTGAAATAATAGTCAAATCTTGGTAACACAAGAAAATTTTAACATTTGGACGCACGATTTTTTACTGTGTGTGAACATAATCCCATTATCCTCTGCTTATGCGTATTGAAACCAACAAATTCTAAGCCAATGAAACAGTCGTTAACGCGTTCGAACGGTGCGATAGTTTCAGCATTAAGTCTGCCAGTAGCTATCATAATATCTCTAAAATTAACAGACGTATAAATTACATTAACGAGATTTTCATGGTTAATAATGCGAGACATTCTGCTCTGTGCCCAGCAGAGAGTACTCATATCTCTTTGTACCTGTTATATAAGTAAACATTTAATTAATATTATTTATTATAAAGTATATAATAGAACATCTTAACATACCATCTGCGCAACGTAAGCCGTCTGAACAAGTTTTGATTCTAACGATGGTAATGGTAAATGCCTGTATGATCCCCAAACGTTACCGGAACGTATAACATTGATAGGTAGGTCCAACTGTAGCTGCTTCATGTACAATGGTTCTTGCAAAGAAAATGTAGGCGCTTTGTCATCTTGAATAAATACGCTTCTAATTATTTTGCCGCCTGGTTCTTTTCGCAAACAATTAATAAAACCGAGTAGCCCGCATTCGAAGTCTTCTTCCGAGACGAGAATTATCTCCGTATCTACACCAGTCTCGTTTTGCACATTCATGATTGATTTCAGTTCATCTACCCCCGAAAATTCGTAATTGTTCACATGTACAATCCGCTGGTTTCTCGCAATATTTCGCGATTTTCTTAATAATAAAAGCTTCTTGTCATTTATTTGTTTTTCCAGTATAATATCCAACTCATACATTTTCAGGGATGAATAATCGTAGACCGCCCCGGATTCTTCCAAAGTCAGTAGAAAACCCTGTCGCATTAACAGAGACAGCAACTGTTTGTATAATTTTTTGCTATTTTTTGTTAAAATATCGAAACCAAGGACTATCTCAAACAATTCTCGTCCTTCGACAACTTCGTAATTTTCGTTGTAGAAACGTTGTCGGGCAAAGAAATATTTGGGAATTTCTCGTGGGTCGTCACGAGTTTAGTGTGGTGTCGAATCTGCGGTAAATCATTTAAGATTTCATTAATAAATGGAGAATTTAAATCTTCTAGTACCACTTTGTCACTATCATCGACAAATTCGATAATTTTAACATTTATTATATTGCAACATTCGAGTGCAATGCGTCGACATTCTTATTGCATCTTGCAACGACATATTAGCTAAATCACGATGAGCAACAAATTTGTATTCTTCAAAGCACGGTATTAACTACTTTTTGTCGGCGAGATATAGGTGTAGCCACAGTGCCACAAATTTCTATTATCTTATCCTTCTTGGAATAATTTTACATAAAAAGAGATAAAGAGAAAGAAGGAAGATATTATTATTTTGTTACAAAAAATTTCTTTTAGAATATATTATTATTATTTAATATATTAAATAAAGCGCTTAGACATTTTTTTCTTCGAGCAAATTTAAATTTATTTTAGAATGTATGCAAAAATATCTTTTTAAACGCTATATAAACATGTAGTTAAATTTATATTAATAAATATAGTTAAATATATATATTTACCTTAGTTGTCTATATTATATTTCTAATATAAGAATATATATAAGAAATGACAATACAACTGAATAAATAATTTCTTGGGAAAATTAAGATTCGATATACGCTCATCTGAACTAAAGCGACACGTGAATCGCTTTTCAAATTTTATTTAAAAACCTTTATTTTTATCGGAAATTTTTATTAATAATTTAAACAAGAATATAACATATCTGATTAATATAATGTTTAATGAATGTTAAATAATTTATCGGATCAGTGTAATGTTGAATCATATTATGTTTAATGTATACTTTTATATTAATTATCTATCTATTTATTATAAATTCTAGTCTGTTTAATATGTATATATTCACATAAATATTTATAATAAACAATATTCATGAATGTATTTTATAAAAGTTATAAAATAATAAGATAATAGATTAATACAAAAGGAACATAATAGTGACTGAAAAGAGATTACAATTTGCAATGTAGAATATCAGTATTATTTTTAATGTGAATTTAAAATGTAATAAAATCATAATATAAAAAACAAACACAGCTGATTATGTTCCTAAGAGATAAAAGAAATATAAATTATAACTTCTAGTCATTTTTGCCAAAAATCTTTCTGACAGAAAAAAGCTGTTTGAGGGAAATAACTAATATTTTATTATACATTGAGAAATAATATCTATTGACTAGTAAATATCACAACGACTTTGTATGTTACATCCCAGACATCCATGTTAGTTAAAATATCTATTATAATATATCGGAAACACGTTGTTATTATAGTTTTGGATTATTTTAAAAAAAAAACATAAAATCGCAATTATATACATCTATATCTGATATTAGCACAGGATATTGTGTTAAGTAAGCATATCTAATTGTCATAAAGCATCGTTTTTAATTAGGCGCACAATTTTGATATATAAGCTGCGAATTGTCAGAAATAAATATGCATCTCAAGACAGTTTATGCAGTGACTGAAGCATATAATTTGTACTAAAATTTATTTTTCTCAGTATTTGTCAACAATATTTTCTCTTTATCTTTAAGTTTCTTCCGGTTACTGTGTAATCGTTTATATTTATCTTCTTTCTTTTTATAGATTAAAACTGACAGAGAGTTCTAACATAAGATACTTATGTCCCGGACACCTGAAATGAAAATTGGCATGACATTATTAATACTGCTAATAATTATATTTGGCGACTTAATATTTAATTCCGTCGAGGTGGCTCTTTTTCTAATAAAAATTTAATCAATAAATCACGCATAAGTCAATCGATTTCTATTTAACAAACAGGTAATGTAATACCGATACATTATGATGTCAAGCTGTTAATAAAAACGTCGAGATAAACATAAATTTAACAGCACATACGAAATTATTAGATATCCATAACACAGAGTATTAAAGGCGACGCGACGGACGGTAAGATTACAAGTGATCTTCACATCACTCCACAGTTTTGAGTGAAAAATTTTGCTCTGTTACAGTCATTTATTAGTCGATCTTTAGTGAATCGTGATTTAGTTTACTATAGCTTTCGAGATACGAAATCGTATCACTCCAGTTGAGTAGCCGTTTACTAAAATTAGAGTGACAATCTTCTCTTTTGGAGTAACTATCGCAATTACTCTAATTACCCAATATATTAATAGCAAAACCATTCTATGAAATTTAGAAAGTTTATATACATGCACAGAATATCATACTCCATAACATTGTTTCAAGTCAAGATTTCGGTTGGTTTAAATTCTACGTTATTTCTCGTGTAAAATGTATTATAATATATTTTTACGGTTGTGAGAAAGGTTATTTTTGGAGCTAATTAATTTATTTAATTTTAGCACACAAATTCGCCGCAAAACATTTATAATTTTACAAACATTTTATTAGCAAAAAAAATCCTGCAAACGTTAATCATTAATGGGATTATTGGAGTTTGTACGATAACGTCATAGCTGTTGCGAAAGCGTTAGGTAATAAAAATTGACCTCTTAGCAATTATAAATATTATAAATATCATATATAATTAATTATAATTATATATTATTGAAAAGTGTGGGACCCTCCTATTATCTCAAAAAGAACGCAGTTTCACGGAAAATAACTCGAACAAAAGTTGTAGGAGTCGTAAAGTACTATCTTGTGGTGATAGTACTTTACGACCCCTACAACTTTTGTTCGAGTCTTTTTCCGTGAAAGTGCGTTCTTTTTGAGATAATAGGGGGGTCCCACACTTTTCAAATACTTTGTATAATATTATATATTATAATATAAATGTACATGTAAATATTATATACATATTATAAAAATATAAATATTGTACATATATTATAAAAATATATAAATATTATATATTATAAAAATATATAAATATTATATCTATATTACAAATAATAAATTATAAATATTATAAATAAAAAACAAAACATATTGAAATAAACTGTATACGTTATAAATTTCCCTCAAATTAAAAATAAGGCAATAATTCTTTGTATTAGTAGAAGTATTATATTAACCGTCTCGTTCTCGATGATAGAGAATTAACAATGTAGTACTGCTTGTCAGTGCTTAATTCCACAACGTTTTAGAGTGTAACATATATTCAAATTTGGGGGTTATACCGCCTTTCTATACCTGTTTGTCGCCGTCGCCATCTATCTTCATATTGTTTTGTTGTGTGACGATTTCACGACGTCTTCAACAGTGTAACAGAAAATTATATCAATAAATATCAATAAACGTTTCAGGATTATGTCGAACTCGAAGAAAAGAAAAAGGTCAAGATCTCACTCTCAGGACAGACATAAAAGAGGTCGTAGAGCGGACAAAAAGATGCAGGAGATGCAGGATCAAATAACTAACCTAACAAACATGGTTAGGCAGTTGACCGAAGGCGCCGGAAAGACATCTGTCTCGACACCAAGTCACTCAGATATCCCGCCTCAGTCCAAGACTGGAGAACGAAAGTCCAATGGTAGGTTAAATAGATAATACTCTTCAGTTCCACACGAACGTTGAGTCGTCAAAAACCACACGTTTTTGGCGTTGAGTATCTCGTGAATAAGTTCAACAAGAACAAGAATTCACGAAAACGCACAACAAGTGCTACTCAGGTCTATTTATGCTGTTGAGTTGTCAAAAAGCCACACGTTTTTTGACATTGAGCATCCCGTGAAAAAGTTTCAATAAGAACAAAAATTCACGAAAACGCACAAGTGCTACTCAGATCTGTATGCCAGATATGTATGCCATTAATAAAAAAAAAAAAAAAAAAAACTGATATTTAGTATCTCGTGAAAAAGTTCAATAAGAACAAGATTTCATGAAAATGCACAACAAGTGCTCTGCATTGATCTATCTCTCTATTTCCTCCTTTGTTACTTATTTTCAGATATTATAGTAGAGACAATGACTGAAAAAGAAGACGTGCCCTCTCAAAACGCTTCTGCTTCAGTCGGAGAACAGTCCATAGTCTGTACAGAACAGACTGAGTCAATTGCCAAGGAGGATACCAACAGAGACGAGATCCAAAAACTGCTGGGAATCGATTCTAATGATTCTAAACACTTAAAAATTAACTTTCACGAGGAGTTGAGAGTCACATGGATGAAATGGATGAAAGAGGGGCTCCCAGAGAAGAAAAGAGATCAGATCTTAGAAATTTATTCAAGGAAAGATGAATTTTATACGGAGGCTCCAAAGGTAAACACAGATATTATACCAATACTAACAGATATTGCCAAGAAGAGAGATAAACACTTTGTGGATACTCAAAATTGCGTCGGAACGGCAATCTTAGCCTTGGGCGCTGCAATATCAATGATGTTAGAAGCACCAGAAGATGGTATAGATCAAGAAAAATTTTCTGAACACTTGTGCCATGTAGGCCAACTCTTGTCGGAGATTTTCCACCAACAGTCAGTCACGAGAAAATCCTTTATCACTCCTCTGTTAAACAAGTCGCTCAAACCAACTCTGGACACAACAACCTCAGACGAATGGTTATACTCAGAAAAATTCAGAGATATGGTCAAAGAAGCAAAAGTTATTGAGAAAGCGGTAGTTGGCCTTAAACAACCGGAAAAAACTCACAAGACTCAAGCAGCTCCTCGTAGCCAGGGAAACTGGAAATACCCACCTGCGACCTGGAAGCAGGTGGGAAATTATTACAGACGACCGACGATCAAATTCAGACCCAGGAACCAGGGATTCAAACAGTCTCAACGGAAACCCTCAGCGAGGACGACGAGCCACTCATCGTCGAAGAAGTGAAAGTAAATAGCACAGCTGGTCATCTTCGATATTTTATTAACGCCTGGAAGAAAATTACGGACGATAATTTTATTTTAAACTGTATCAGAGGATACTCAATCCCGTTTAAGGACCATCCGATTCAATCTAAAACCTTGAATGAACCAAGTTGGTCATCAGAACAGATTATAGAAATCAAATCCGCATTAGCTCAATTATTGACAAAAAATGTCATAGAGGAATGCACAGAATCTGATGATCAATTCATCTCCTCTTTCTTCCTCGTTCCAAAACCAGACGGTTCTAATAGGTTTATTATTAATTTAAAGGAATTGAATAAGTTTATAGATCCAGTACATTTTAAGATGGAAGACATTAGATCAGCTAAAGATTTAGTTAGTAAGAATGATTTTATGTGCACTCTAGACTTGAAAGATGCTTATTATTTAGTTCCTGTGAAAGAGAATGATAGAAGGTTTCTAAGATTTTGTTTCGACAAGAAATTATATCAATTTAATTGCTTACCTTTTGGTCTGTGTACAAGTCCATATATTTTTACAAAAATTATGAAACCCGTTATTAATTACTTAAGACTTGCCGGTATTCTATGCATTATTTACCTTGATGATATTTTATTCGTAGAGAATTCAATAAAGAAATGTCGAAACAATGTTAAAAAAGCAATTAGCCTGCTGGAACGACTAGGGTTTATCATAAACTATAAGAAGAGTTGCTTGGTACCCAATCAGAAATGTAAATATCTGGGATTCATAATTAACACAGTAAATTTTTGCTTAGAGTTGGATAACAATAAGAAATGTAAAATTTTGTCTTTGTTAAATAAGTTTCAAGAAAACAATTGGTATAAAATTCGCGAATTTGCACAATTACTGGGTACTTTAAATGCAGCTTGTCCCGCGGTAACCTATGGTGTCATGTACTCTAAACGATTGGAGAGAGAGAAGTTCCTAGCCTTGAAATTTAATGATAACAACTTCGAAGGGAAAATTCGAATTAAAAAAGCTATGTTTGACGATCTTCAATGGTGGAAGAGAAATATTCAAACGGCTTCTAACCCAATTAGAACCCAAAATTATACTCTAGAAATCTTCTCAGACGCATCTCTGACTGGTTGGGGTTGTTTTTGCAATGACATAAGTTCTCATGGCGCATGGAACGAGGAGGAAAGAAAACATCACATCAATTTCTTAGAGTTGTTGGCAGCGTTTTTTGCTCTTAAGTGTTTTGCTTCAGATCTCTCAAACAAAGAAATCTTGTTAAGATTAGATAATACTACAGCCGTCTGTTATATAAACAGAGCAGGTGGCATTCAATTTCCGCATCTAAGTGAGCTTGCAAGAAAAATCTGGCAATGGTGCGAGAGTAGAAAATTGTGGATTCGGGCCTCTTATATTGCTTCCAAGGAAAATGTGGAAGCTGATGCAGCTTCTAGAATCACAAATCTTGATACAGAATGGGAACTATCTGATAGATATTTTAATCAAATTGTTAGAAATTTCGAAAGGCCCTCAGTAGATCTTTTTGCATCTAGAATGAACAAAAAATGTAACATTTTTTACTCTAGATTTCCCGATCCAGACGCATCAGTAGTAGATGCTTTCACAGTTTCTGGAAGAACAAAAAGTTCTACGCTTTTCCTCCTTTCGCACTCATTTTACGCACCTTAAGAAAAATTATTCTTGATCAAGCGGAAGGGGTGGTTGTGGTACCCTTTTGGCCAACACAACCCTGGTATCCTCTATACAAGTCCCTACTAATTTCAAAACTGTTAATTTTTAAACCGGATAAACAGCTTTTAATATCACCTTACAGAGACAAAACACCACATCCTATGGCATCCCACCTTTCCCTGGTGGCAGGGAAATTGTCATATCAGCGATGTTAAGAAAAGGCGTAAGAGAGGACTCAATAAATTTTATGATCAATTCAATTACAAACTCAACGTTGAAACAATACCAAAGCGTATTGAAGATGTGGTGGGAGTTTGCTCATGACAGAGGACTGGACGTTTATAATGCTCCAACCTCAGATATTTTAAGTTTTTTATCAAAAAGGTTCAACGATGGAGCAAGTTACAGCGTAATAAATACAAGCAGATCGGCTATTTCACTTATTTCGTTAAAGGATATCTCTCAAGATGGTCTTATAGCTCGATTTTTGAAAGGAGTTTTTAAACAAAAACCGACTAAACCAAAATATTCCAGTACTTGGGACACAACTCCAGTCTTAATTTATATCGAAAAGCTTCCGCCACTGTCCCAACTAAGGCTTAAAGATGCAGCTGAAAAATTAACAACCTTGTTAGCATTATCGACGGCACACAGACTCCAGACCTTAGCGTTAATTAATATTGACAATATTTCAAAATCTTCATCTGGGATTACAATTAAAATACCAGACTTGATTAAGACATCAAGACCAGGGTCTTTTCAACCTGATCTACATTTACCCTTTTTTAAAACAAAGCCTAGTCTGTGTGTTGCATCCTGTGTTCTGGAATATTTGGAAATCACAAAAGACTTAAGAGATAAAAGTAATAAACGTTTATTGATCTCGACAATTAAGCCATATGGCGCAGCTAGCCCACAAACTATAGGACATTGGATAAAATCTCTGTTAACGAAAGCAGGTATTGATACAGAACAATTCTCTGCGTATAGCACTAGACATGCAGCGGTCTCTGCTGCATTCAATAAAGGCGTTGACATCGCAACTATTAGGCGAACAGCTGGTTGGTCTGTACAGTCTCAAACATTTATGAGATTTTACAATAGACCTATCCAGTCTTCCAATGATCATTTTGCGCGCTCAGTATTATTATAAAATAAGCTAAAATAAAATGGAAAAGATTCGAGATATTAAATACGCTAAAAGTCTACATTGTTAATTCTCTATCATCGAGAACGAGACGGTTAATATAATAGAATGATCGAACGAGGCCGCCGAAGGCGGCCGAAGTTCGATCAATATTATATTTACCGTCTCGTTCGAAGATGATCCAAGTCCCTCCCTTAGGGTCACCCTGAATAACTATACCCAGGATCATCACCGAATAAGAATACTTCGACAATAACTCAAACCTTTCCCATTTAAAAAAGTGCCTACTATCTATACACAAAAAACAATATGAAGATAGATGGCGACGGCGACAAACAGGTATAGAAAGGCGGTATAACCCCCAAATTTGAATATATGTTACACTCTAAAACGTTGTGGAATTAAGCACTGACAAGCAGTACTACATTGTTAATTCTCTATCATCTTCGAACGAGACGGTAAATATAATATTGATCGAACTTCGGCCGCCTTCGGCGGCCTCGTTCGATCATTCTATTATAAGAGATTCGGTAATTGTTTAGATGGGGGGGACCACCTTGGATGACCTTGATATTTTAGTATGTTGTCAAGGTCACCCTCCTGAGTGACCTTCAGAAGGTTTTAGCCCGCGCTCATTATTCGTTAAAAAGTTATTAACAAAAAATGTTTCGAAAATATAGCAGTTATTTTAAGTACTGAGAGGTATAAACGACTAATATTACGTTTTTCTTTAAAGCAGAGAATACTTTATTTCGCGAGAAAGTCGCTGCTTTACCAAAACACAACATTTAAAGTAGTAAATTGTTGATAAATTGAAGTCTTTTTGTTAAAGCAGAGAATACTTACATTGGTTAGATGACGCGCTTTAAACAGTTGAATACTTTTAAAGCGCGTCATCTAACCCATGTGGCATCTCGCATATTAACTTTCCACGCATGAAAAGTTCACGCATACACTTTTCACGCGAACCGAGGTTCACGCACACCCCCCCCTGCTTTCGGGCCGGCCCGAAAGCAGGAAGGGGTGTGCGTGAACCTCGGTTCGCGTGAAAAGTGTATGCGTGAACTATTTCGGGGCTACCGCACCTCCCCCGAAAGCAGGGGGGGGTGTGCGTGAACCTCGGTTCGCGTGAAAAGTGTATGCGTGAACTATTTCGGGACTACCGCACCTCCCCCGAAAGCAGGGTGAGGTGTGCGTAAACCTCGGTTTGCGTGAAAAGTGTATGCGTGAACTATTTTGACATATACCGGGTTTGTCAGACCACCCGTCCCACCCTTTTAAAACGTAGGGATGCACTTGTACGAAAAAATGGCTTAGACAAAATTTGCATGGTTTCGAGGGATCTATCTGACGGTGACCTTGAATTTGACCTTGAGGTCGACCTTGGGCATAAATCGAGGTCAAAGTAGTGTTTTTCAAATGTAAACCTGTATTTATGAGTTCAGAAATGAAAAGAGCGGAAAATTTCACATACGAATACGTTATTAAGTCAAGGTCAAAAATATCCTCAGAGGTCGTGTGGAGGTCAAGTTTTCAAGACTACCCGTCCCACCCTTTTAAAACGTAGGGATGCACTTGTACAAAAAATGGGTCAGACAAAATTTGCATGGTTTCGAGGGATCTATCTGGCGGTGACCTTGAATTTGACCTTGAGGTCGACCTTGGGCATAAATCGAGGTCAAAGTAGTGTTTTTCAAATTTCTAAATGAAATAATCAGCGCCGCCTGTATTCGCGTTACCCAAGGTGTACCACGAGGAGGTCACAAGGTCGGACTTACACCTCGTCGGGGTGCTTTTTTAAGGTGGTTCCCCTTGCCGTCACCTCGTCGGGGTGCTTTTTTAAGGTGGTTCCCCTTGCTGTCACCTTTGTGCGTACGCATGTTATTCAGTCTCGATGTTCGAAATATCCACCAATATGCATCAATACAGGCTGTTACCCTGCGTTGGAAATCATCCGTCGCCCGACGAATTTCGGCAGTATCTAGAGACTGAATGGCTTGGCGAATTCTGTTCCTCATGTCTTCTGCAGTGGTAGGTCGTTCGCGGTATACGAGGTCTTTTATTCTTCCCCATAAATAATAGTCTAAAATTGTAAGGTCCGGTGATCGCGGTGGCCAATTATGTGGACCGTATTTGCCTATCCATCGGCCGGGAAATGTACGGTTCAGTTAATGACGAGCAATGACAGACGTGTGGGCGGGACATCCATCCTGTTGAAACCACATATTTATACGTAATTGAAGTGGAACATCTTCAAGTAAATGTGGAAGTTCGTTTTCGAGTAAATCGACGTATACCAAACTGTTCAAGTTCTCTTGAAAGAAAAATGGTCCGACGATATGCGTATCAATAATTCCGCACCAAACATTCACTTTCCAGAGATGTTGATGATCCAATTCTCGATACCAATGTGGATTCTCTTGTGCCCAATAACGAACATTATGTGTGTTCACTTCGCCGTCACTTTTAAAGGTGCACTCATCAGAAAATAAGATACTTCTATGGAAATTAGGTAATTGTTCAGTAATCCAATTACAGAATATCCGTCTTTCTCTATGATCGTTCAATGTCATGGCCTGGTGAAGTGACATCCGATATGGGTGGAATGAATGTTCTCGAAAAATTCGACTGATAGTGGAAATACTTACTCCACTATCTCTTTCTCGACGCATCAGAGAATCGTGCGGATTTACAAGGGCAGACGCCATTATATCAGGTGCTCTTACTGAACGAACTGGTCGATGAATTTGCCTTCTCTTATTGTGGTCCGGCTGAACGATACCTTTTACAATAATTCGACGTTGTAAACGACTGAAAACTTTGCGCGAATGTGGTGTACGATCGGGATATTCATTTTGCCACATTCTTTCAGCTGCTCGAAAACTTCCAGCTCTACCCAACACCGACAACATTAACGCAGCTTCTTCGTTCGAGTAAGGCATACTTACAAATTAATAATAATCCTCTAATTATTATGCCTAACTACTCGAGTACCGAGGTATAACGCGCAACCTTTCAAATTTTCGTTGTTAAACGATTAATTTTATTCTTCTTACGACCGCTTACGACCAACTTACGACCGTTTATTATAATCTTACGACCACCTTGTGATTGTTGACGACTGGCTTACAACCGACGTACGATAACTTTGTGACCTGCTTACAACCGTGTTGCTTATAAAAAATGTAAATTGTGACGAGTTGCGTAATACTATCAATTCTAAGCTTTAACTTTTAGGAAGGGTATGTAAGGGTGCTCTTTCGTGACAATTACTTTGTGTCTTCTTCTGAGTACAGCAAATTTTCGTAGTTTCTACCGACGCTGAACGATAGCAATTTTGTGCAAATGATTTTTCTGGGAAGACTCGGACGAGTTTCTGAGGTTCGCGTTATAGGTACTAAACGCGCTATCAAATAACGTCACGACAAAGAATTTTTACATCACCTACCATAAAATTAAGTTTAAACGATTAATTTTATGGTAGGTGATGTAAAAATAAATTTAACAACGAAAATTTGAAAGGTTGCGCGTTATACCTCGGTACTCGAGTAGTTAGGCATAATAATTAGAGGATTATTATTAATTTGTAAGTATGCCTTACTCGAACGAAGAAGCTGCGTTAATGTTGTCGGTGTTGGGTAGAGCTGGAAGTTTTCGAGCAGCTGAAAGAATGTGGCAAAATGAATATCCCGATCGTACACCACATTCGCGCAAAGTTTTCAGTCGTTTACAACGTCGAATTATTGTAAAAGGTATCGTTCAGCCGGACCACAATAAGAGAAGGCAAATTCATCGACCAGTTCGTTCAGTAAGAGCACCTGATATAATGGCGTCTGCCCTTGTAAATCCGCACGATTCTCTGATGCGTCGAGAAAGAGATAGTGGAGTAAGTATTTCCACTATCAGTCGAATTTTTCGAGAACATTCATTCCACCCATATCGGATGTCACTTCACCAGGCCATGACATTGAACGATCATAGAGAAAGACGGATATTCTGTAATTGGATTACTGAACAATTACCTAATTTCCATAGAAGTATCTTATTTTCTGATGAGTGCACCTTTAAAAGTGACGGCGAAGTGAACACACATAATGTTCGTTATTGGGCACAAGAGAATCCACATTGGTATCGAGAATTGGATCATCAACATCTCTGGAAAGTGAATGTTTGGTGCGGAATTATTGATACGCATATCGTCGGACCATTTTTCTTTCAAGAGAACTTGAACAGTTTGGTATACGTCGATTTACTCGAAAACGAACTTCCACATTTACTTGAAGATGTTCCACTTCAATTACGTATAAATATGTGGTTTCAACAGGATGGATGTCCCGCCCACACGTCTGTCATTGCTCGTCATCAACTGAACCGTACATTTCCCGGCCGATGGATAGGCAAATACGGTCCACATAATTGGCCACCGCGATCACCGGACCTTACAATTTTAGACTATTATTTATGGGGAAGAATAAAAGACCTCGTATACCGCGAACGACCTACCACTGCAGAAGACATGAGGAACAGAATTCGCCAAGCCATTCAGTCTCTAGATACTGCCGAAATTCGTCGGGCGACGGATGATTTCCAACGCAGGGTAACAGCCTGTATTGATGCATATTGGTGGATATTTCGAACATCGAGACTGAATAACATGCGTACGCACAAAGGTGACGGCAAGGGGAACCACCTTAAAAAAGCACCCCGACGAGGTGACGGCAAGGGGAACCACCTTAAAAAAGCACCCCGACGAGGTGTAAGTCCGACCTTGTGACCTCCTCGTGGTACACCTTGGGTAACGCGAATACAGGCGGCGCTGATTATTTCATTTAGAAATTTGAAAAACACTACTTTGACCTCGATTTATGCCCAAGGTCGACCTCAAGGTCAAATTCAAGGTCACCGCCAGATAGATCCCTCGAAACCATGCAAATTTTGTCTGACCCATTTTTTGTACAAGTGCATCCCTACGTTTTAAAAGGGTGGGACGGGTAGTCTTGAAAACTTGACCTCCACACGACCTCTGAGGATATTTTTGACCTTGACTTAATAACGTATTCGTATGTGAAATTTTCCGCTCTTTTCATTTCTGAACTCATAAATACAGGTTTACATTTGAAAAACACTACTTTGACCTCGATTTATGCCCAAGGTCGACCTCAAGGTCAAATTCAAGGTCACCGTCAGATAGATCCCTCGAAACCATGCAAATTTTGTCTAAGCCATTTTTTCGTACAAGTGCATCCCTACGTTTTAAAAGGGTGGGACGGGTGGTCTGACAAACCCGGTATATTAGTCATTTATGCCTTCCAATACTCAAAATAGCTGCTATATTTTCGAAACATTTTTTGTTAATAACTTTTTAACGAATAACGAGCGCGGGCTAAAACCTTCTGAAGGTCACTCAAGAGGGTGACCTTGACAACATACTAAAATATCAAGGTCATCCAAGGTGGTCCCCCCCATCTAAACAATTACCGGAGATTCTTTCATTAAGCAGATAAAGTGTGAGCAATGGGCCGGTATCACAGTCTCCGATTAACGTGATCCTCTGATTAAACTCACTCTTCGTCTCTTTCTAGGGGGACAGTTAGAAAGAGATGCAGAGTGAGTTTAATCGGAGGATCACGTTAATCGGAGACTGCAGTGATACCGGCCCTATGTCAACGCGATTAATCAAGGAAGTAGCATAAAACATTTCGTATATCCAAGATTCAATCTTTTTGTCAAGATTTGATATCAGTAATACGCGTAGTTCATTATTGTAAAAAAAAAATGAAATTTGGAAGCTTATGCAGAGATAATTATGTTACGTACAATAAATTACATTACTATAATTAATTACACGGTCTTCTGTATATAACAGGTATAAGAAGTATATTTTTATTTTTATTAATTTGTTATGCCGCGTCGCCGGTTGGTGACGGCTTACGGCAAAACGTTTATTATTTTCGGGATCTCTTGACCTTACGAGTTGGGACTCGGTAGGCACAGGCGGGCAGACTAGGAAGCGGTCGGGTTCGCAGGTGGAACGGGGGTGTAGGCGTCGTTAAATGAACTTCACTTCGTTTTACTTTATATTGGAGCTTTATTTCAGCGCCCCTTTTACACTCACTAACTTACACTTATATTTGTCTTTCACAATTACTATAACTCGCACGCGCTTTGTTATAATGTAAACCTTCGCGACACGACTTACGAGAACGGTCACGGGCAGAGTCTCCGGTGTATTACTCTCCGTCGCGGCTTCTTCGACGGTCCCTTATATTGTTTTGAGTTATGCCCTGTCGGCGCTTTTCTGCCGGGTTCGACGGTCCCTCGAATGAGGTCGGTCAGTGACCGAGCGCATTCGCAATCTCGCTGTACTCCCGCGGTTCCGCGATTATCGAAATGCGTTGTCGCACATTCCTATGCATCTCGCAATAATGTCGAAATGCGTTGTCGCACATTCTTATGCATATCGCAATAGTTCGATTGACGCGGAAGCTTGATGAACTTCCGCGTCCGCGTCGGCGTAAATTGAGGAGTCTTTCGAAAGACAATTTCCTTGAAGTCTTTCGAAAGACAATTTCCTTGAAGTCTTTCGAAAGACTATTCTATAATTTTATTATAAATAATTTAATAATTACTCGTTGTAATTTTAAATTACAACATCCCTCCCCCGTTAAAAAGAGAAAACGAGGTTCGCGAGTTTTCGCTATATTCTTTAATTTATAATTTGTTGTATACCCATTTCTATATTTTTCCCTTATATATATTTTACATTTTATAATACCCGTGTACAATATTTTGGTATAATCGTTTACTATTCTATTAGAACCTAGTACTTACACTACGTTTTAAAATTGGTTTCGGAAATCCGTATGGTCGAAATGATCTTTCTTCGTCGTATAATGTAAGTGGTGATCGTGGGTTCTTTTTCTTTTTTATTAATACGTATATTACAGTGCTTACTATGGCTAATGTAATTATACCGCTCGCTGTCATTGGGTATATGAATTGTTTTCGGACGTAAAAATTTCGGTCGTCGTCCTCTAGGTCAGTATTCATTTTTTGTATTTGTGTTTTTAATTCTGTCAGTTCAGCTCGATGTTGAGTTAAATCGTCCGTTGTCTCGTTCCGTAATGTGATCGTTTCATGGTCATATGTAAGCGAAATATTTACTTCGGGTAAATATGTCTCTATATCTGTCTCGTATATTGTCTTTTCAGCTTGTACTGTCATATCGGTTGTCATTAGCTTACACTCCTTTTCCAGCGTAATTTTGCCAGTGTTGTTGATTATCTGCTTCTCCTCGTGTTCATTACATTGTATAAGTATTGGCTGTTCAGTTACTGTTGAATACAGCCAATCGTGTGGTCGTCGTAATGAAATCCACTTTGTTTGTGTTGTAACAGTGTGTCTGAATTTGCACATTTTGTAGTAATGTTGCTGTTGAACATACATTTGTATCTCGCACGGTGCGTTTTCATCTATACGATATACCGGTGTATTTTGTGTGCATACGTACTGTAGATTGGTAGATGTTTGAGATCGCAAACTTCAGCATCGCGACGAAGTCGCGTTCGGCTGCATGTCTGCACATGCACGCCTGCAGTAAATTCAGTAAAATTAATATTCGCGTGAAATGCCGTTCAAGAATTGTCACGGAAATATTCGGTATAACATGGATCTTTCGGGATTAACTTTCCAGAAACTTTAACTTTGTTATCAATAATAAAGTCAAACAACAACGCTAGAACAAAGGAACGATCCATGCTATACACAAGGCACTCGAAAACAGGTGACGACCCCGTCGGGTCACCACGTGAAAACGGTGACGTCAGCTCCATGACGCGAGACTCCGACGGCCAATCACCCTCCCGAAATTCTGAGAAATCTGCAGGGAGGGAGTTTCGCCTCGGAGGAGTTAAGAGGACCGCCGCTGCGCCGCGGAATCGATTTCGCTCGCAGATCACCGCTAGTATCCTTATACAACCGCTTTGCTTTACCGCTCATCACCGCCTTTCGCACTCGCTAGTTTAATTGCTATATCGCCGCTTTCGCCGAGCTAAACTCTGTGCGCGCTCACGGTATTTTGCCTGAAAGGGAAACTCGTGTAAATAACTGTACATATATTGAACATTAAACTTTGTATTTCTGTACTTGCTGGCCCTCTCCGTTTCTTTTGTGGTCGTCCTCTACCGCGCGCTCTCGAACATTTTGGTCCTTCGAGCCGGATCATACCGGCACCCGCGAATTCGGGAGTGCTTCCGCAAAGAACGACCGCAGCCATGAGCATGGACCAGAGCGCCTTGCTGAGCAGCCAGCACGACATCCACGGCCGCATCTCTCGCGCCATGGACAACGTCCGGAAGCTGGGTGCGGATAAACTCACCCTCGACGCTGTGAGCACCCGCATCCGCATTCTCGACGACCTGTGGGCAAAATTCGAGTCAAACCATGACCTCATTCGGGCATGTTACGGACAACTCTACAACGAGAGTGAGTACGCCAAGACAGATTTTGTCGACACGGTTGAGAACACTTACGTGCATCAGCATAGTCTGCTTACCGGTCTCGCGAATAAATTGAAACCCGCGACGCCCAGAGTGCCAGCCGGGCCGGAGCAGAACAACGAACACTCTCCAAAGACCTCGCTGCCCCGCATTACGCTGCGCGATTTCTCAGGCGCGTATGAAGACTGGCCGTCGTTTCGTGACCTCTTCCAGTCGGTCATCGGCAAAAACTCAGCCATCTCAAACGTCGAGCGCTTCCACTACCTTCGGTCGTGCGTGAAAGGCACAGCTGAAAAATTAATTCGATCGTTAAACGTAACCGGAGATAATTACGAACGCGCATGGGCGATCTTAGACAAGCATTACGAAAACAAAAGGGAGTTGATACGCTCCAACTTTGCAACGTTCACCGCCGTCGCAAAGATGAAGGGAGATACCGCCGATGAACTTAGCCGAATTTCCAACGCCGCGACGGCCGCTGTTAACGCGCAGGAGAGCATCGGCCGGTCTATCGAGTCCCACGGGATGGACCTCTTCAACCACCTCGTAGTCGAGCTCTTTGATCCGCGTACGCGTCTCGAGTGGGAGTCCTCCATCTGCGACTCCATCAATCCACCGGATCACACGGCACTCACAGACTTCATGACCAAGCGCATACTAACACTTAATGCCGCGAAACCGAAACCCGCGTCAAAAGCCACAGAGACACGATCCGCGAAAACTCACGCCGCGAAACGTAGCTTCGATCCACAGTGCGCGTTGTGCAAGGGAAAGCACACCCTAATGACGTGCAACGATTTCAAGGCCAAGCCGGCCAACGAGCGTAAATCTTTCGTCGAGACTAATCGGCTGTGCTACAACTGCCTTGGTAATCACATGATCGCGAAGTGCCAATCGTCAAAAACGTGCCTGACGTGCAAGTCTAGGCACCACACACTGCTCCACGAGGCTCAAGTCCCCGCGCCGAAACCCGTGGAGCCGACACCCGCAGAAGTCAGCGCACTATCCGCAGTGCGTCAAAACGAAGATAGCAAGGCCGTTCTTCTGGCAACCGCGCGGGTGATGGTCGCCGACCGCCTTGGAGATCCTCACGCCGTGAGAGCTCTGATCGATCAGGGATCTGAAGTATCGATTATCTCCGAATCTCTGGCTCAGCAGCTCCGCCTTAAACGATCGTACTCCGCCGTGTCAATCTTCGGGATCGGCGGCTCAAAATCGGGATCGACCCGCGGGAAGGTGACGGTGAGCATCACCTCCATCACGACCGGGTCCACAATCTCCGCCGTCGCGTTCGTTCTGCCGCGTCTTTCGTTGTATCAGGGCTCGACTACGAGGCGCGCTCCAGCGTGGCCACACATTCAGGGACTTCCTCTGGCCGACCCGCAGTTCCTGGATAACGATCCAGTCGAGATACTCCTCGGAGCGGAAGTCTGCTCCATCATCTTCGAGGACGGAATCCGCAAAGGAGGGCCTGAAGCGCCCATAGCGCAGAAGACGGTTCTCGGTTGGATCCTCTCGGGGGGCTGTGGTGCAACAGAAGGGCACCGCAGTTCACTTCAATGCACTGCCGACCACGAGCTAGTCGATCTAGTGCGCCGCTTCTGGGAGCAGGAAACCGACGTCTCCGCTCCCGCCGCTCTCACGCCCGAAGAGGAAGAATGCGAGGAGATCTTCGTGCGCACCCACGAACGTACGGCCACCGGACGGTACGTCGTGAGACTCCCGTTCCGGAAAATTCCAACGAGCCTGGCTGAGACTCGCAAGCCGGCGGAGCGTCTGCTGTCCACCATGGAGCGACGATGCGACCAGGACTCGCGGTTCGGTGAGCTCTACCAAGCCTTCATGCAGGAGTATGAAGACCTGCAACACATGACGGAGGTGAGCACCACCGAAGACAACACCACCGGGAAGTGCTACTTACCCCACCACGGAGTATTTAAGGAGGCCAGCTCCACCACCAAGCTCAGAGTGGTGTTCAACGGGTCGCAACGCACGAAGTCCGGTGAATCGCTGAACGCTCACTTACACGTTGGAGCTAATCTCTTGCCCTCGCTCGCCGACGTGATCTCGCGTTGGCGCCGGTACCGCGTAGCACTCGTATCGGACATCAAACAGATGTATCGCCAAATCCTCGTGCACCCTGAAGACCGCGGATTCCAGCGAATCCTATGGAGACGAAAGGTGACCGAGCTACTGCGCGAACTACTCCTGAACACGGTGACGTACGGCCTCGCGTGTTCACCGTTTCTCGCGATCCGGTCACTTATTCAGTTGGCTAACGACGAAAAAGCGCGATATCCGCAGGGCGCCGTCGCACTGCTCGAGGACCGTTACGTCGACGACGTCCAGACGGGGACGGACACAATACCCGGCGCGATCGCGTTGCAAACCGAACTTCGCGAACTTTGCATGGCGGGCGGGTTTCCGCTTCGGAAGTGGTCGTCCAATTGCGAGGAAGCTTTAGAAGGCATTCCCCGGGAACACCGTCTGTTCCAAGAACCGCACTCTTGGCAGAACGAAAGTCAGACCACGTTAGGTCTCCTTTGGTACCCGAGCGAGGACAGCTTCGCGTTCGCGATACACCCGCGCACGATAACTCAGTACACGAAACGACACGTCCTCGCGGAAACCGCACGTCTCTTCGACCCACTGGGATGGCTCGCTCCGGTCATAATCCGCGCCAAGATATTAATTCAGTCTGCATGGCTGCAGCAGCTGGATTGGGATACTCCGCTCCCTTCCGCCGACGCTCACCGCTGGGAGCTCCTCTTCAAGGAACTCCCTTTGCTCGAAGGCCTCCGCGTGAATTGCTGGCTCGGCACTGGCCCCGAGAACCAGCACTTGGAAATACACGGCTTCGCCGACGCATCCGAACGAGGATATGCCGCAGTCGTGTACCTCCGCGTCTCCTCAGACAACTTCCAGGCTGTACACATCCTGGCCGCCAAGAGCAAAGTGGCACCGGTGAAGCAAGTGACACTGGCGCGCCTCGAACTGTGTGCCGCCGCGTCACTTTCGAATCTCGCAAAGCACTATCGCAACACTTTAAGTCTGTCCACAGCACCTGTCTTTCTCTGGTCAGACTCTAAGACCACACTGCAGTGGATCCGAGGGCACTCTTCCCGCTGGAAGACCTTCGTCGCAAACCGCGTGGCTCACATCCAGACGCAGATTCCCGACGCTCAATGGCGACACGTCCCAGGGCGGGACAATCCAGCCGACTGCGCCTCCAGGGGGATCGCACCAAGTGAGCTACTGCACCACCCCTTGTGGTGGACGGGTCCAGCCTGGCTCCAGGAGGACCCCTCTCACTGGCCGAACGAGGACTCCGACCTACCCGCCGACCAGATGCCCGAACAACGAGTCGTGGTGCAAGCCGCCACTGAGAAGGTTGAAGTCGAGCCTGACATGCTACTCAGGTTCTCATCCCTGCACCGGCTACTGAGAGTCACGGCCTGGTGCTTTCGATGGCGACACTCCGTCGCCCGCACGACGCTCACGCTTCAACCTGACGAGATAGATGAGGCACTGTTTCTGTGGCTCCGCGTGGTGCAAGGGTTGCACTACGCCGCCGAAGTCACCGCAGTCGCCTTCAACCGCACTGTACCACTGAGGAGCTCACTGGTGCACTTAAATCCATTCCTGGATGACCACGGCGTGTTACGAGCAGGAGGACGCCTGAAGCACGCTCCGCTACCTCACGATGAGAAGCACCCAATGATCGTCCCACCATCTTCATGGCTCACTCGATTACTGATCGACTCCTGCCACCGTCGAACGCTGCACGGGGGAGTGCAGCTCACTCTCGGGCTCCTCCGCCTTCGATTCTGGATCCCTCGAGGTCGGACCGTGGTCAAACAGATGCTGCATCGGTGCGTCACGTGCACGCGATGGCGAGCGGCCACACCGCAGCCGCCCATGGGAAATCTTCCTCGAGGACGAGTCACACCAGCGCGCCCGTTCCTCCGGACCGGCTTGGACTACGCCGGCCCCATTCTCATCCGCACGAGCCGGGGACGAGGGCACAAGGCCCACAAGGCCTTCATCGCCGTGTTCGTCTGCCTCAGCTCCAAGGCCGTGCATCTCGACGTGGTCTCCGACTATACGACGGATGCATTTCTGGCTGCATTCCGTCGCTTCACAGCACGTCGAGGCCTCTGCGAGGAGATTTACTCGGACTGTGGCACCAATTTCGTCGGCGCTGACCGAGTTCTCCAGGATATGTTCCGCGCGTCATCCGCCGACGGCCGTCGCATCGCCCATTCGGTCACCTCCGAAGGTGTGAAATGGCACTTTAATCCGCCTGCCGCACCACACTTCGGCGGACTTTGGGAGGCAGCGGTGAAATCCACGAAACATCACCTGCGACGAGTGATCGGAGAGAGCACACTCACTTTCGAGGAAATGTCCACGTTCCTCGCACAAGTCGAAGCCTGCCTGAATTCACGACCGCTCCAGGCTTTATCTGACGACCCGGACGATATTTCCGCACTCACACTGGGGCATTTCCTGATCGGCGCCCCGCTGCTGGCCGTGCCCGAGCCTTCACTCGAGGAGACTGCCGACGGCACGCTATCCCGGTGGCAGCACATTCAGAAAATGCGCGATCACTTCTGGTCTCGATGGTCACGGGAATATATCCACGGGATGACTGCCCGGCCGAAGTGGCACAAAACCGAGGACGTCCCGGACGTGGGAGCCTTGTGCCTCGTACGCTCCGAGAACACTCCGCCGAGCCGATGGCCTCTCGCCCGGATCGTGAGACTGCACCCAGGGGACGACGGCGTGGTCCGCGTTGCAAAGATTCGGACAGCCACCTCAGAGCTCGTGCGCCCGCTGTGCAAGCTCGTGCTACTTCCCTGGATCAAGGACCAGCCGCCGCCGACGGATGCGTGAGCCACTCAACATTTACGATTGTTTAATTGTCGGTCTCGGCCCTCAGCCTATGTTCAATTGTCTTTGTCGGCCCTCTGCCAATGTTTAATTATTTTCGTTGGCCTTCTGCCACTATTCACAGTTCACGTCGTAAAATCACTTTCGCGCATCACTTTCACATACCACGAACTCGCGTTACGCATATTATATATCGCGAATATTTATGTGTCTTGCTCGGGATCGTCGCACGTTGTGACACTGCGCAGGCGCGCCACACCGCTGGCGCTCGCCTGCACCACGCGCCGAAATCGCGTTCAGTGAAATCGATCGCATATCGATTCTGTCGACCGCGACGTCAGGCGCCTCATCTAGCGAGCCATCGAACACACCGTCCTGTTTCGTCAAGCATGACGAGGCGGGCGGGATGTTTGAGATCGCAAACTTCAGCATCGCGACGAAGTCGCGTTCGGCTGCATGTCTGCACATGCACGCCTGCAGTAAATTCAGTAAAATTAATATTCGCGTGAAATGCCGTTCAAGAATTGTCACGGAAATATTCGGTATAGCATGGATCTTTCGGGATTAACTTTCCAGAAACTTTAACTTTGTTATCAATAATAAAGTCAAACAACAACGCTAGAACAAAGGAACGATCCATGCTATACACAAGGCACTCGAAAACAGGTGACGACCCCGTCGGGTCACCACGTGAAAACGGTGACGTCAGCTCCATGACGCGAGACTCCGACGGCCAATCACCCTCCCGAAATTCTGAGAAATCTGCAGGGAGGGAGTTTCGCCTCGGAGGAGTTAAAAGGACCGCCGCTGCGCCGCGGAATCGATTTCGCTCGCAGATCACCGCTAGTATCCTTATACAACCGCTTTGCTTTACCGCTCATCACCGCCTTTCGCACTCGCTAGCTTAATTGCTATATCGCCGCTTTCGCCGAGCTAAACTCTGTGCGCGCTCACGGTATTTTGCCTGAAAGGGAAACTCGTGTAAATAACTGTACATATATTGAACATTAAACTTTGTATTTCTGTACTTGCTGGCCCTCTCCGTTTCTTTTGTGGTCGTCCTCTACCGCGCGCTATCTCGCGCTACCGCGCGCTCTCGAACAGTAGAAGTACACTTTGCCAGATAATCTTCATCTAAAAGCATGTAGGTCACTCTTTCTTTGTCTACTGCTATTATTTTATTGTCGACTCTTACTGATGTGAGTATATTCTTGCGCGTGAGCACAGGAAATTCAATAACGCTCATTATATCGTAGGGCGGTGGTGTGATTAGGGGAAAAAGTAAGACGGTATATATTTGATTATTCTTGTAGAATGCCTTTATTGTCGTGTGTTTTTCAATTGTAAACCAGTCTTCGAGGTGGACTCTAAACGGGAAATATGATCCCGGTGGCAATTGCTGACTTGCTTCTTTCAATTGCCAGGTGATATCCTCTACTGGCATTAATTTCGGATGCATTGTTCCCTTTCTTATGCATGCCAAATATTCAAGTATGTTCTCGACGTCGCGGATTAGATCTGTGATTACCGCTATGCCAATTTCAAAATGTTCTTTTATTTCGTCCTTATTAAGGTAATCTGTAAATCGTTTTTCTAATAGATTACGATTTCGTTCCATTACGTGTTCTAATTTCTCTATATGCCCTATGGTGGCATTCATCACCTTGATCTGATTCTGCATTACGTGGTGTAACGTTTGTTGATTGTTTCCCAACAGTTGCAATTGTTCGTTGATGCGCTTTTCATCGTTTGCATCCATCGTTCCGAACAGTGATTTTGCTATTGAACCTATTCCGTTCACTAATCCCCTCCTTGAGTCTGTCGACGTTTTGTATATTGTGTTGATCTGCGTGAGGATTTTTGTCAAATATTCTAATTCTCTTCTTGCGATATTTTCAAAGGTGAGGCACGTTTCCTTATACAGTAATTGTAAAATCTTATTATCGCATGTAATTCTTGCTTCCTGTAGATATTTTTCAATTTGCTCGTGTCTTCGATTTAGCGTTGTTAAATCAAATTTAATGACTAACTTCCATGTCTTCCGGGAATAGTGCATTCTTCCAAGCTTCTCGTAATATATCTCTGGGTGATATTGGAATTGTTGGATTTTATAATGTGGTTCCGTTTTTTCTGCTTGGGCTAATGCTTGCCCTCTCCAGCACGCGAGTATTCTGTAACAGAGACATTCTGTTTCAGGGTGTATTTCTTTCTCTCTCTCCTTTTTTTTTTTTATTTATTTATTTATTTATCTCTCCCATTTTTTATGTTATTTTTCTATAAAAAGTTTTAATTTGTTTACATGTAGGCGCATTATTTTTCTTCCTTTCTTTATAGTATAATTAACATCTAAATTTTTTTCGATAATTGTGTACGGTCCTGTCCATAGGGGTTCAAGTTTCTTAGAACGTCCTCGTCGTAACGTTTCATCGTGCATGAGTACTCTGTCACCTACACGAAAACTGGTTTCTTTAGTCTTTGTATCATACTATTTTTTCGCTTTAATCTTTTTCTCTTGTACGTGTTCCCTGGCAACTTTGTTGGTCGCTCTTAATCTTTCCCGTAACTCTTGTGCGTAATCGTCATAGTTATACGTGAGTTTAGGTGGTTTTGTCAGTGCTGTCGGTAATTCAGCTTGGTGACCGTATACTAGCTCAAACGGTGTATACCCCGTCGCTGTGTGCGGCGTTGTATTATATGCGAATATCGCAAACGGTATCCACTCATCCCAATCCGTTTGGTCCTCGTTTATGTAGTGTCGCAGGTATTCTGCTAATGTGGGATCTTTCGAGTGTTCCGTTGCTTTCGGGATGATACGCGGTAGTTTGAATTTTGTTTATCTTCAAGAGTTTACAGGTGTTTTTGAATACCTCGCTCAAAAAATTCGTGCCTTGATCGGTCAGAATTTTTTCTGGAATTCCATGCTCTAAGACAATTTTTGTCACAAATTGCTTACTTACTGTACTTGCTTCTTGGTTTGGAATTGGTATCGCTTTACTATATTTCGTTAAATTATCTTGAAATGTTAACAAATATTTATTTCCATTCGTTGTAATCGTAAGTGGCCCTACAATATCCAAAGCACATTTCTCGAACGGCTTGGTAGGTGTGTCCGTAATTACCAACGGTACTTTATTTTTCCGCGATAACTTATTTCTTTGACATAGCTCGCATTTAGCTATATATTTTTCGACGTCTTTCGTCAATCCGCGCCAGTTATGATTTAACCGAATTCTATTTACTGTTCGTTCGACGCCTTGGTGCCCTCCTATAGGTGCATCATGGTACTCATGTAATATCTGCTTCTTTTCTTCTTCTGTATATATTCTTGCTTTCTCTTCGTTGGAATTATCCTCGTTTATCGTGTGGATTTTCGGTTCTTCTTCTGCGGCAACTTCGTCTCGTGTTACATTGCGGCTCAGTGCGTCGGCGTTTACATTCGCCTTTCCGGCTTTGTGTATAATTTCGTAATTGTGTTCTTCCAGCTGTAATCTCCATCGAATCAATTTTGAGCCTGGATCGTTAACGTTAAATAACCATGTTAACGGCTTGTGGTCGGTCACAATTTTAAATTTGGTGCCGTACACGTAAGGTCGGAAATGTTTGACCGCCCATACAATGGCTAGCAACTCTTTCTCTGTGGTGTTATAATTTTGTTCTGCTCGTGATAGAATTCGACTGGCATAAGCTATTGGCTGGTCTTCACCTATCTTTCCTTGAGATAGTATTGCTCCGATGGCATGGTCGGATGCGTCAGTAGTTATAATAAACTCTTGCGTAAAATCCGGATACTTAAGCACAGGTGCCGTTGTTAGTTTTTTTTTTAAATTATTGAAAGCATTTTCTTGCTCTGAAGTCCATTCAAATTTTTCCGTTTTCTTTGTTAACTTTGTTAACGGTTTGGCTGTCTTCGAGAAATCTTTTATGAATTTTCTATAGTAACCGGCTAAGCCGATAAATGATTGCACGTCCTTAACTCTTTTTGGCGTAGGAAATTCTTTTATCGCTACTAGTTTTGACGGGTCTGGAGAAATTCCATTCTCCGAAATAATGTGGCCTAGGTAGATCACTTCCTTGCGCAAGAATTCACACTTCTCCGGTTGTAATTTTAAACAGTTTTTTCGGAGTCTTTGTAGCACCTCTCTTAATCGTTTGTTGTGGTCCTCCAGGCTAGGTCCATACACTACTATGTCATCTAGATACACAAGACATTTAATTCCCTGTAGGCCAGTTAGTACAGAAGTCATTAACCGCTGGAACGTTGCGGGCGCGCTCTTTAGCCCGAACGGCATGCGATTAAATTCGTAGTGGCCGTAAGGTGTCGAAAATGCCGTTTTGTGTTTATCTCGTTCGGCCATCGGTATCTGGTGATACCCAGATGCCAGATCTAGCGTAGTAAAATACTTGGCGTTCCCCAATTGATCAAGTATATCAGTGATATTCGGCAGTGGGAATGAGTCGCCTATCGTTAGATCGTTTAGCTTCCGAAAGTCTACAACTACTCGGAGCCTTGGATTTCCGGCTGCGTCAGCTTTTTTAGGTACCACTAACAACGGTGCATTCCATTGGCTAGTACTGCTTTGAATTATTTTGTTTTCTAACATTTCTTGTACTTGCCGATTTACTTCCGCTTTATGCTTGTTTGGAAGTCGGTATGGTCTTACATTCACAGGCGCAGCGTCAGCGCGTGTATTTATTTCGTGTTTTACTGCTGCAGTACACGATAATGGCTCTCCTTCTAAATGAAATAAATCGCCGTATTCTTCGCATATGTGTTGGAGTGATCGTTTTTCCTCGGCGTTTAAGTGCTGCGTACGTAATGCTAGTCAGATGCGTTTGTTTCGAGATACAGCAGGTTTAATTTCTTTTTCCGTCATTGTTGCATGTATTTTTGTATGAGTATCGGTTTCTAGTTCTTCCAGCGTAACTTGTGGAATCGGTATTTCAATTTCCTTGTCTGTAGTATTTATTACGCTTACAATGCAAATATGATTCTCCGGTTTCACTAGGCAGTTTCCAATATAAACTCCTGGTTTCATCTCTCTTGCTTGTACGATACCTTCTTCATTTTTATCCGTAATTGCCTCTATTATAGTCTCGCTGCGAGGCTTTAGTGTGACTTTTCCATACGGGTGCAATTTGAAAGTTTCTTCCTTTATTTTTAATTGCATTTGCTCGTAATCGCAAGATGCGGCGTGTGTCCGTAGGAAATCTATTCCTAGGATTCCATCGTATTCTATGGCCATGTCTTCTCCTACCACATAAAATGCGTGTTTAATGTTTAATTTATTTGTTTCAATGGTCGCATACACTTTTCCGAGTGTGTGTATTTTGTGTCCCGTGATTCCGGTGGGAGCTATGCGATCTTCATAGACTGGGGCGTCATCTTTTAACGCGTTTAGCTTTATTAATGAAATTGTTGAACCAGAGTCATATAGCATATTCGATGCTCCGGGTTTTACCTCTCGTATGGGTAATCTTGTTAATAACAGTTCTGGCTTCGTACGGCCGTATGGCACACTTTTGATATGTGTAACCCGATATTCTGAGGCAGGTCGTGGTTGTTTTCCTCTCGCCTCCTCTTGCTCGTCTTCGCTGCTTGCAGAGTCAGCGTTCTTTCTTCGGTTCGGCACTTTCAATTGTTGTCTTTTTTCGTTTTCTCTAGATTTGTTGGTGTTGGGGGTGTAGCTTCGCCCTTTTAATGTCCAACACTCATCTCGGTTGTGCCCCGATTTTTTGCAATAATTGCAATATTTCTGCAGTGCATTTACTTGTGCAGGTTTGCTAGGTTTAGGTAATGCGTTTCCTTGGCTTCGGCATTCCCGTTCATAATGACCAGTTTTTCCGCATTTAAAACATTGTACGCTCTGATTTTGGGGCTGTCTCGTATATCGTGGCTTATTTTTGTATATCGAGGCGCCCGTTTTTGTCGCGGTCGGCCCTATGAGCTTTTCTTCCGCGCTCGCTCCCGTTATAGCTTCTTGTAACGTCGCATATCGCTGCGAACGTACAAGTATTTTTAATTCGTCGCGCAATCCTATTTGAAAATTAATTAAAGCTTGTTTTTGTATCGTTTGCTGGATCGCGCGTTTAAACATACTGGAGTGATCTCCTCCTTCTATCATAGCGTCATATAGCTTCATGGCTAGTAGATCGACTTGTTGCCCAAAAGCATGTGCGCTTTCGTTTGGCTTTTGCTTGAGCGTATTAAACTCAATCTGCAAATGGGTAGTGCTCTGCTTGGCTTGATAGCAATCTTCTAATTGTTGCTTTAATTGAGCGAATGTTTGTATATCTCGCGTTTCAAAATCTTGCATTGCCTTTCCTTTTAATTATGTATATAAAATCGCCTGTACTAATGATTCTTCGTCTTAAAAAAAAAAAAAAAAAAAAAAAAAAAAAACTGAGAATCTCAATCCGCTATACGATAGAATCATAAGAGCCACGTAATAATTACTCTCCAAACGTTATTTTTATTTGTTTGACCTATACAGTCGTTTATTTATATATCAACGATTAGTCAGTCGCTGTCTTTCGATCCGGAACGACGTGTCACCGGTCGGTTCCGTTCACACCATGACTGCGGCTCGCTCTAGACTGCGACTCTTTTAAACCTTGACAATGTTAGTAAAACGGCAAGAACTTTGTGAGCGGCTAATGCAATTGCGAAAAATATAGGTAGATATTTCCTTGATTGTTTCTCGTGCGACATTCGTTCCTATAACAACATGCTTGTAACGACTTCGTTTTGCATACTTTTAGAAATCTCTTGATAAGGACACAAAACCAGTGTCGAAACGTCGAGTTAACGGAAAAAAATAAATGTCAGTTTGGTCAATAATATAGTATAACCTGTGTTGATTCTTCGTCTGTAGGCTGTATATTATGTACCGCATATGTGCACGCGTTTATAAATTCTTGTAAGTAGTGTATATATGGGAGTTCCACCCCGGGAGCTCCGAGGGGGGGTGAGGGAGGGGAGTATCGGATTACGCGGGGGGGTGAGGGGGTGAGGGAGGGGTATTGGATTACGCGGGGGGAGTGAGGGAAAGGGGGTATCGGATTTCGCGGGGGGTGAGGGGAAGGGGGGTGAGAGGGGGGTATCGGGTTACACAGGGGTATCGGATTTCGCGGGGGTGAGGGGGGGGGGGGTATCGGGTTACACAGGGGTATCGGATTACGAGGGGAAGGGGGAGGGGGAGGGTTGACCTTGGCATACCACCGGGATGACTCACCTGGATGATTCACCGGGATGACTCACCGGGATGACTCACCCGCGCCGCTGGTCCGCGCCGCTGGTCCGCGCGGGGGGGAGGGGGTTCGCGTTCGCGTTCGCGGTCGCGCCGCGGGTCCGCGTGGGGGTCCGCGGGGGTCCGCGGGGGCCGCGTGGAGGTCCGCGGTTGCGCCGCGGGGTCCGTCGGGTCGCGGGGGCCTCGTTCGCAACGACGCCGCTAGGCGGCGTACAATGGGTAAGACTAACTCGATAGCGCACTGCGTAGGGAGCGTGTTTTGTCGATGACGCATCGAACCTGTCGGGACATGTTCGTCGTAAACAACATTTTTCTAGGAAAAGGGGGTGTTATCTCGTAGACTAAACAATTTCGCGCTATTTTTTACGACGCAGTACGTAAAAAACAAAGGAAGAAATGACGTCATCGGGACGATGATCGACCCGATAACGCATCGAACCTGTTGGAACATGTTCGTCGTAAACAACATTTTTCGAGGAAAAGGGGGGTGTTATTTCGTAGACTAAACAATTTCGCGCTATTTTTTACGACGCAGTACGTAAAAGACAAAGGAAGAAATGACGTCATCGGGACGATGATCGACCCGATGACGCATCGAACCTGTTGGAACATGTTCGTCGTAAACAACATTTTTCGAGGAAAAGGGGGGTGTTATCTCGTAGACTAAACAATTTCGCGCTATTTTTTACGACGCAGTACGTAAAAAACAAAGGAAAAAATGACGTCATCGGGACGATGATCGACCCGATGACGCATCGAACCTGTTGGAACATGTTCGTCGTAAACAACATTTGATAAAATATAGGTAGGGATGGACATGCATGCAAAGAAATTACATCGTTCATTTAGTTGTAAAAAAAACCTGTTTATTTAACTCTTTTTTTACATAATATATATATTACATACTAAAAAACTAAAGCTGCGAGCTCACAATCGATGATCTGATTCGTATTGAACGCATCGCTAGCGTATATTACATTCGACGCTTCCTTGGGATCCTTCACAGTGGACGCGATATCGGAGAACTGCGCAAACTTTGCATCGACCGTCGCAAGTATTCTGATCAAACGATCGAATCTCGCATCGATGCATCGATCGAGATCGAACATACGATGCAACGTCGATTTGGTCATTCTCAAGCATACGTTTGCAGATTCGAGACGTATGAGTTTGATGTTATTAACCGTACAAACTCTCATCGTTAGCGGTCCAACGTTTATAAAACTATGGATATCTTTGAAGTCATTGCGAAAGAAATTCTGAATATTTTGCCGTTGCTCGTATAGTGCCTTCCACGTTTCGAGAGACAACAGCAGTTCCTTTCCTCGGCGAGGATCTCCAACGGCGATCTCCACGTAGCTCGGTGGACCCACGTTGATACCAATTTCGAGGAATTTGTATTCCGTAGCTGTCAGCGCGTATCGTCTGCTGAGTATACGAACCGCGCGACGATCCAACGAAATGCTGTATAAAATAAATGAAATTAGTTTTATTTATCGTAAGTATTACAATTTGCAAAGATATAAAAACTGAGGTAGGCTCTATATATGTTATTTTTCCCCTAAATGAAACTTACCTATTACATTTCTTCTCATACGTTTGAGTTTCAACGTCGTGAATCGGCACGTAATAATTCATGGTATTCATGCGTTTTGCACCGTTGTTGTTGCTGCTGCTGCTGCTATTGCATCCTTCAAAGGAGAACATTTTCGCTCTCTAGGCTCTGAGAAGTTGACCGTCAGTACAAGCGATCGCGACAAGACTGATCATATAAAATTAATCGAGTATACGCGACAATTCCCAAAGTAATGATGTGGTGGGGAAAACGGAGAGGGGGAAATAATGTTTATAGAACTGCGCAGTGGATTTTTTTTAAGAGAGGGAAAAGTAAAGCTTACTCTAACGGTGATGATTGGAGAGGGGAGGGAGAGTAAGAAATAAAACATTATAAAAAGTTATATATAATTTATTTATTAAAAAAAGATCGCAAATCTTTATGGCGTCGCGCGCGACTACCAGTTAAATAGTTTTATTACATTTTGTAACGCACAATTCTTTTTATGTTTTCCGCATTGCACAGTATTGGTGTCATCTAGTTTATTCAAAGATTCGATATCTTCGTAATGCGCATCCAGAGTCTCGACGATTAGGTTTTTTCGCGCATAATTCTCCAGCAGATCGACCAGCCATTCTCGTTTCTGGCATCCCTTGACGTACACGAGAGTCGGCATCTCGTCGTCATCGTCTTCTTTGTCTTCTTCTTTGTCTTCTTCTACACCAAACACGGCCGATGTAATCAGGCGTTTTACCATACTGTACGGCACGTTTCCGTCTTCCCATCGTAATCCATGGTGATTGCGAATCAACCAGGTAGCGCACGATTTGTCGGATTTTGTGAGGAGATTCCACGGCATGGGGTAATTAAAGATGTGATGCGTCAGAACGCAGCCTTTTCTCAGCACCGCCACCTCCTTCACGACAAATTTCATCCCGACGAGGAATCCTTGCAGGTCCACGAACGTTGGTACGGACATGACGAGATTTCTTTATCTTTCTCTCGCTCGTCGATGCGTCAATCGAGAGGAATGACGCGCAACTCTGCAAACCGTCTCGCGACACTCTGATTTATACTCCCCCCCTCCCTTACTCCTCTCAATAATTGTATCGGAGATTGATGGAAAGAGAGAGAAAATATTTACGTCGACGTTGCCGCGAACATTCAGACTATTTTGCGCACCACGTTCGTCAACGGGTTGTACTCAATCACGCGGTCGTGTATGATGAGACAGTACGCGGAGGTATTCGGCGGTACGTTCTCCATGCAGTCGAATTCTAGTCTAACATCCACGGTGGCGTTTTTGACGGATTCGTTTTGGCGAGAGCAATCGATGATCACAAACGGACCGTTACGTAGAAAAGTCGAAACGGTGAGACTCGGCTCGAGATATTCGTATCCGTAGTATCCCTTGCAGAAACGTGCGTACATATCGTACAGAATCGCCCATCTGTGTTTACCAAAGTCCAAATTCAGGTCGTCGTACGGATAAACTTCCGAGTTTAGATAGAGTTTTACGTTGGTCAAGTTGCAGTCGTCGAATCGGCTTGTGTCGGCGGACATGACGTTCTTCCGACCCGTCTGCAGAGCGAAGACGACGTATCGCGGTTTCTCGAGCTGGGTCGCGGTCTTAATGGCCCACGAGTGCTTGGTCGTGTTCTGCAACAGGGGATACTCGTACAGATCCCACGAACGGAAACCCATACTTAGATATCGTCCGTCTTCCAAGGTGCGCAGCATCGACAGCTTGTTGATCTCGTTCAATACCACGTGAGGCATTCGCCATTGTATCTTGAGTATTTTGATAGTAGGCTCCAACGCGAGACTTCCCACCAGGGAATTGTTGTCGTTGCGCGCTCGTATCAAGATCAATTCGTGACGAGCGTTGATCACCACGCGTTTGTAATCCTCGCAAAATCCCAGTAGCAAGTTGAGCGGTACGCAGAAATTGAAATATCCGTTCGGGTTATTATGTGGTTCCCAGCCCGCGTTTCGCAGGATCACGCTTCTGTCGGACGATACCGTAACGTAGTTCTTGAGCGTGCTGGTTATTCCTACGTTTCTGCAGCGATCAATCTCCATACCGTCGAGCTCGTATCGAATCTCGTCGAACATGAACGCGACGCAATTAGTACCCAATACCACGTTATCGGCTTGACCGGCTGCTCTGGTCACCGCCAATGTTCCTTCGACGTAGAGAAAACTTTCGCACGGCAACGTATACAGATCCTGCTGTTGTATGGGTATTCGTATCTCGTTGCTATAGTCAAACGTTGTGTTGGCGTACGGGTTGTACGTGTGAGTCTCGATTTTGACGATGCGATCGTCAAAGACCGGCTCGCCTCCAATGTTGAGAATTTCAGTCATCGTTCAGATGTTTCGCACCGCGAATCCCAGAGATTGTAAAAACTTAACGTTTGACGCGTTGAGCTTCTTTTTCGTCGCTTGTTTAAAGCCGCCGAATGTCGACTTGACGATATCGTCGATCGACGCAGCCGTAAAGATATTGTTATCTGTCGCGTGCTCCGAGTCGTTCAACACTAGCATCTCATGTGTCGCGCATACACTCACGCTCACGCACACACTGACGCGTACACTCACGCACACACTGGCGCGTTATCGCTCTCGCTGTCGTACGTGCAATCTGACGGTGATCTCTTCTCCGCGAAAATCGAGCAATCGTCCGTCTTGATCAGCGACGCGTATCGTTAGATTCGTAACGCTCCGCGCGATGATTGGCAGGTAAATGATCTGCGCCGGCGTTTCCGATATCTTATATCCCGGTGGTACGCTCGGTGAAAATTCGTGTATCGTATGAACGCGTTTGCCGTTGCTGTACGCACCCGCGGTCACGTTACACTCCACGCGGATAATGTTTACATTGATAATATTAATCGGTGCGTCCGATTCGTGCCACTGTCCCGGCTGCAATATACGCGTCGACGAGAATCCCAGCAGCGATCCGACGTTGTTCGGTTTGTTAAAGTTCACTCTGAAAGCGCACTTGATCTCGCTCTTCATCGTATTGTAATTTGCGCGGAGCACTATCGGGTATTCCGCGACCTCGTCTTCGTAGCCGTTCGCGCGAACGGTCTCCTCTCGCGCGATATCCGCGATCGACGTACGACGATCGTCGTTGGAACGAACCACGCGTCGCGGACGTTTACGTGAAATTTCACGTTTCAAAAACTCGTGTATGGCCCGTATCTCGTACGATCCCTCGGGAATCGTAATTTCCGTGTCATCCTCGTCGAAATAAAATTTATTATTCGAAGAATTCACGTTCGGAATCGTGTGATAAGTCTCGAAACACGTTAGCCCGAGCTCGTAGTCACCGTCGCTTAGATCCACGGCGGGAAAATAGTGCTCCGCGAGGATGCTGCTCTTCCCCGTCAGCGTGAACGTTATTGACATGTCGGCGGAAGCTGTTCGACGAACACTGAGTCTCCACACGGCGCGTCGTCAGGTTTTAAATTAGCGCCGATCGTCGTCGATCGTTCGGAGAAATTGCAAACATAATTGTCCACAGATGCTCTGATCGTATCGCTGATGAAACGTGCGATTGTACTCAATTTTCATCACGCTCGGTCCGAAATATCGCACCCGTTCTTTCGGTGGTCGAAGATTGCCGAAATTGTCGAAATATACGACTCCATCTCCCCTCTTGGCGTACGCTACCCAATGAGTACCGGGGCCCGCTGCATCGTCCAAATTCACGATACCGCTCTCGTTTCGACGTATGCCATCGACGATCGGTAACGAATCACGCATGAAAACACCTCTGAAGAACGGTACGCGCATTCGCCTTGCCAGTCGACTCAATTGTACGTTAGTCGTAATACCCGTGGGCATATTTAACGTCTTTTTTGACGTTTTTTTTTTAATCCTCAACGCTACTCCTCGCCCGCGTTTGTGCGGGCCGAGATACAGTCCTTGTCCATATTTGTACGGAGCGAGATAAAGTCCGCGACCTTCCATGGCGCGATTGTGACGTTGCGTCTCTTCCAGCTGTCGCCGCGCGGCTTTGCTAGCGTTCATCGCCGTTGTAATTCCGGCCGCTCCGCCGGCCAGAGAACCGAGAACTCCCAATAACGGTAGAATTGGCAACACGCCGCCTCGTTTCGCTGTTGGAAGTATCCGTTTCTTCGTCGACTTTTTCCTCGTTCGTGTTTTCCGTGATTTCAAGCCCATTCCAAGCTTCGTCTTAGCCTTCATGGCAGCCCAGACGGCTGTAGCGGCTGCCCTCTCTCCGAGAGCCGAATCTCTCGCGATGACGCGTTCTAGCGCTCTCTCGGCGAGTATCTTGTCCGCCGCGTGTCTCTCGGTGAGGCCTTTGTTACGCGAATAGTTTATATCGTGCTCGCGACACGCTACGTCCAATGAATTTACACCCGGATCACCTCTAGCCAATCGTTTTTGCAAACGAGTACCCGGACCGCAAAACTGATAGCCGGGAATGTGCAGTTCGAACGGAAGTGCACCTATCGCGCGATTAAACAGACCTCTACCTGTTTTTTTTATTTTCGTTGACATTTGCCGCATTCGGCGCTAAAATCGCAAATGTCCGAAGGTCTCTGTGCGACTGAGCGATTCGCGGTTCCGCTCGCCTATAAATAGACGTTCGAACGATAAAGTTCGATTCAGTCGTACAAAGTGTGAGGGAAAAAAATGAGATTTGTGCGACAACCGTTAGCGATTCGCGTGACGAATTGCGACGACAGATCACGGTAGATGGAGGGCAACGCGGATAGGCGCAGACACGGTACGATGCTGCCGACTACTATACGTGCGATCATGTGCGGTCCCTCGAATTGCGGTAAAACCAACGTTCTGATAAGTTTGCTGAAAAATCCGCACGGTGTACGTTTCGAGAACGTGTACGTGTACGTGTACGTGTACGTGTACTCGAAATCGCTGCAACAACCGAAATATCGATATCTGGAGAATTTATTGACATCGATCGATGAAATCGGCTACTACACCTTCTCCAATAACAGTGACGTCATTCCACCGAGCGACGCGTGTCCAAACTCGATATTCGTCTTCGACGACGTGGCGTGCGATAAGCAAGATACTGTGAGAGAGTATTTCTCAATGGGCAGGCACTCGAGCGTCGACTGCTTTTATCTTTGTCAGACGTATGCGAGAATACCGAAACATCTGATACGCGACAACGCGAATCTGCTGATCCTGTTCAAACAGGATGGCACTAATTTGAAACACGTGTACAACGATCACGTAAATACCGACATGTTGTACGATGAATTTTGCTCGTTGTGCCACGATTGTTGGCAATGCAAGTACGGATTCGTAGTGATAGACAAGGACAGCGCGCTTTCGAACGGGCGATACAGAAAAGGATTTAACGTGTTCGCGATACCGCAAAAGCGGTCAGTCGTTGCCGATACGTTGTCGAAGGTGAAACAACGTTAGCGTTACAGAGAAAGATCGACACTCTGCTTTGTTTTTTTCCCCCCACGATGGCTGCGATCGACGGGGGCGAGACGATTCGCGAGCGCGAGAAGATCGTAAAAGATATTGCGAAAACGAGTAATTCGATTCGCAAGAAACTTCGCGCTTTGAAGACCGGTAAGATCGAGAAGGACATTGAGTTGGACACGCACTTTAAACCCCTCATCGGGCCACTGAAAAAGATAGTCGACAACTCGAGCTTGACCGCGGTGAAAAAAGAGGAGCCAACGGAGAGCGACGCTGACGTGAAAATCGAACCGCTATCCGTTCAACAGCGCAGGGTGGAGGAGATTAGACTCCTGGTCGGATCTTTCATTGACACCGCGTAAATCTAATCAATCGACAGTACTACCGATAACCTCTACACCGATAACCTCTACACCGACGCAAACCGTGCAACGTACAAGTCCCGAATTTCTTGAAACCGCGAATGTTTTTGAAACCACGGACGACTCGATCAGGAAAACCGTTCATAAACGGTTGAAAACGTCGGAGGGTCGACAATGGTTTATAGAATCGTTGGAAGATCACTTGGGTCCAATGAGCCGAATTTACATCGCAGAGGTTTTGACCGCCTATCCAACGATGGACATAGCGTACGGCGTTTATTTTGGCAATAATGAATTGATGCTCGGTAATAAACGTTTTGACGTGGACAAAGCGGATAACATTTATATCGACGGCGTACGATACGCCGGCACACCCGGTATTTACGAATTGATCTTTAAGAGAGTACCCGATTACGATATCTACACGGAAGACGATATGCAAAAGTATGTACAAGAGCATACTGTTGGCAACGAGTGCTCATAAATTCCAACACGATCCTAACAAGCGACTAAAGGGCAACGTGGGATACAAGTATACACAGGTAATCGCACCGTTGATGTCGACCGAATCCAAGAAGAAAAAATCCGGAAAGGGGTTATTCGCGCCTCGCGCGATGACGCTAACCGACAATAAGATCGACTAAGTGCACTGGGATGACCCCAACGAGCTGGTGGATCGTCTGCGATTGCTCGACGCTTCGCGTCAAGCTGGCAACAATGCCCACGACAACGAGATCACGTCGATCATCGAGGAACTTCGCGAGGCTGGACTTATTATAAATTAAACGGCGCGACAGCGATCGGTTCAATCGATGTCGAAATGCCGATCAATAAATTTGGATTGTTCGAGCAACGCGAAGACGCGACGAATGCCATTTCCTATCATTATCGGTGGAGCGGATTAGTGAGAAATTTCGTGCGCGACAACGCTCTGTGTCGCACCGCCACGGACTTTGACGCAAGGTCGCACAAGATTCGTCGCGTAGCGCAACCTGAGACTGACGGTGACGCGGTTAACAAACTATACGTGGATCAGTGCGTTAAAAGTTTGACAGATCAACGGAAAGAGTCAGACGAGAAGCTTACCGCGTTCGAGAAGGACGTGCGAGCGTTACAGGCTGCGGTGAACAAGCTTCGACGTGCAAATATCGTTGAATCAGACGCGACAACGAACAACAATGGACAAACGGTTTAGCAGAAACGACTATCGAACGGCGACGAGTGAAGAGAGGCAACGGTTAATTAACGACGGGGACGAACAGCAACGAACGACTCGAGAACGGTTGTCGGACAGTTCAAAAACAGGTTAGGAACGATTACGAGCGGTTTAAAAACAGCTGTGAACTACGCGGAGACAGGAAAGGCTACAAACGGCTAAAGAACGTCGACGACGACGACGATGATGAGTGGTAAGAAGCAGTTAACTGACAACGACGAACGACAACGAACGGTTCGAGAACGGCTCGATATGGTTTCTGAGCGGTTCAGAAACAGCGATGAACGACGCAGAAACATAAACAGAAACGGTTACATACAGCCGAAGAACGACGACCGACAGTCAACGAAACGCTAACCGAACATGAGACCGTTAAAATCGACCGATGTGGATAAAAATATCGAAAAGCGACGGTTGGTGGACGAATTGCACGCACCGGCGAGAAGAAATTTTCCCCGCAGACACGTCATAGTGCGAGGGTACGACGATCTGTGGCAAGCTGATATCGTTGAGATGCGCCCGTACTCACGTTTCAACGGAGGCTACCACTATATACTTACCGTCATCGATGTGTTGAGCAAGTATGCGTGGGCCGTGCCGCTCAAGGGTAAAGGTGGCAGCGAGACAGCTGACGCTATCGCTGAGATAATTCGAGATAGCGAGAGGTGCCCTAGTAATCTACAAACCGACATGGGGAAGGAATTTTACAACACCGACGTGCAACGTCTCGTGAGAAAACACGACATCAATCATTATTCCACGTATTCGGTGATGAAGGCATCGGTTGTCGAGCGATTCAATCGCACGTTAAAAAACAATATGTGGAAGATGTTTACGCTCAATGGAAATTACAAGTGGGTCGACGCCTTGCCGCGACTCGTGTCGGATTACAACGCGAGCAAGCATCGAACGATCGGCATGCGACCCGTCGACGTTACCCCCGCGATCGCCGAAAGACTCTGGGCTACGGTGTACAGCGCGATAAAGATCGCGGGCCCGGCAAAGTTCAAAGCGGGCGACTCGGTACGCGTCAGCAAATACAAGACAATTTTCGAGAAAGGTTACACGCCGAATTGGACCACCGAGGTGTTTAAGATCGTTAAAGTGCAGCGTACCAATCCCGTAACCTATCTACTCGAGGACTATCGTGGAAAATCCGTCGCTGGAGCGTTCTACGAGTACGAGTTGCATCGCGCGACTTATCCTGACGTGTATCTCGTGGAGAAAGTACTGCGCAGAAGGGGCGACGAGGTTTACGTGAAATGGCTGGGATTCGATGGATCGCACAACTCTTGGATACACAAGAACAATGTTATTTAATTCGTGCAGATTGTATTTTTTAAAACATATGAAAAAATAAATTATGTAAAAAAATATTAAATACAAAATATCCATTGTATAAAAATATGTAAGACGTATGCAACATATAAAATGTTTGAAATATATACGATACCTTTATTAATATCCTTTCTAATATAATACGTTATCTACTATTGTGAGTTTCGTGTTCATCGTAATGCCATAAACACATTTTTTTTCTTGAAGAAAAGGGGTGTTATTGCGTAGACGTATCTATTTCATACTATTTTTTTACGACGCAGTACGTGAGACAAAGGAAGAAATGCAAAACAGATAAAAAAAATTGATCAAGATTCAGTTGGAGCGAGAGAGAAGGCAAAGGGTATATAATGAGGGATGCATCAAGCCATAGTAGTATGATTTGAGAGCTTAAACACCTCGGTGATACTGTGGTAATCTGTGCATTGATTGAGACATTTAAAATCTGTGTGCAGCGATCGAAACAGTTAAAATCTGTGTGCAGCGATCGAAACAGTTAAAATCTGTGTGGAGGGATCGAAACAGTTAACAATCTATGTGCAGCGATTCATCTGTGCAGCAATTCATCTGGTAAATGTGCAAATTATTATTATTTGAAATTATTGAAATGTGATGTGACATACTTTTTGTGACACCATAATTTTATAACACCATACTTTTTTTTGCCAAGGGTTTCCACAGTATGGCGGTGGTTGTGGAAGGTTTCGGGCTGAAGCTCACGCAAAAGGATCTTCACACGATGGTCGACTTAAATTGGCTCAACGACGAAGTTATTAATTTTTATATGAATTTGCTGATCGCCAGAGGTACATCTTCGAACAAGTATCCGAAAGTTCACGCAATGAACACGTTCTTTTACCCGAAACTTCTGTCGAGCGGTCACTCGTCTCTGAAGCGATGGACCAGGAAGGTGGACATATTTGCGCAGGATCTTATTATTATCCCTATACATCTGAACGTTTACTGGTGTATGTCAATAGTAGATTTCCGCGATAAAACGATTGTTTATTACGACAGTATGGGCGGTGATAATTCGCAATGTCTGGCTACGCTAAAACTATATTTACAAAATGAGAGTCTTGATAAAAAGAAACAATCTTATGATATAAGTGATTGGGAATTTTATTCCGCTATGAACATTCCGCAACAGACGAACGGCAGCGATTGTGGTGTATTCTCTTGCATGTTCGCCGAGTATGTCTGTGCAAATAAAAAAATTACGTTTACTCAGAACGACATGCCGTACTTTAGGAACAAAATGTTTAGAGAAGTAATAAATGGAAATATTGTATAAAAATTTTTTATTGAATAAATGTTTATAATATAAAATATAAAAGTCTGCTTGATTAATATTTCTTCCATTATACATATACGTACATATATACATACATTCATACATACATTACATACATATATATTTATATGTACATACATTATTCATATGTACTGTCACGACTTTTTGCACTCCCGGACCGCTCCGGGACGTGTGCCGGATCAAAAGGACTTAGGAGAGCGGGATGGTTGGCCTCTCCAGTGATTTCCTCGCACCTCCGATACTCCACGAAATGTTCCAAATGTTGGGCGCCAGACGCGTACATTCGCGTCCACGAAATCGCAAAAACCTAAACGAGACGCAAAACGAAGTGTGGAGGTGCGTGGAATCGGCTAGCTTGACCTAATCACGGGCGGGGTTAACGAAGGGCAGCGCGATATTCGGCGGGGTGACACGTTAATTTCATACTCAGTCAGATAACAAAGAAAGTAACATTTATTGAGTACTGGTTGTCGAAAAAATAACAACGTGTATCCATCCGGCTTCGATCAAACACAAGATAACTTCAATAAATAGATCAAGAATAGCCGGTGGCGGGGTGTCTGGATTCATCTAACCGAAATAATATTAAGGCGGACGCGAGACACCCACGGAGTATTAATTGAGTCTCTAATAAACACGCTGAAGGCGCTATTCTCAAACAATTAATAATTCGAGTCGAAAACCGTACGAAAACTCAGTCGCAATGATATCTTAACCTAACGCGAGTGATTCTGCTCGGGCGCAACGGGGAGGCGCCGAGTCATTTAACCAGGCAAAGAATACGATAACTAACGCAAAATACTGGATTAATGCGGTTCTCCAATGAGGCGGAATATCGGTCAACGCAAAATACTAGAGTCGCGATATCGCTAATAACCACGAAACGCCATGAAGAACTACGCAAGTAACATCTAAACGCACGAAACGTGTGAACGCCGGTAATTTCTTAACGCGAGTACAAGTCTAACATAATTAATCAATCGGCGGGAACGACATTCGACCGCAATTAACAATGCCATCGACGTCCCAACGCAAAATTCGAGGTGGTCGCGAGCAGGGACGCCATAGGACGTACGCAAGTAATACCGGACGCAACGTTTCTCAACGCGAGAGCACAATTATCAACCCGTAATAACGAGATCCGAACACAAATCGATACGCTAACACCGACGCTCGAACACAAGAATTTCCCGACGCGAAGAAACGGTAACGCAATGGACGAAATACCGGCCCGTATGCGGCCGTACACCAAGGTCGCGAGGACAACGCAATATACTCGCGATATCGAACTCATTAACGCCTATCGCGACCTCCAGGGATTCGCCATAACGCTTGTACCACGGTTCCGCGGCCACGATATCATCCCGAGGCCCTTCGCTCTTGTTATCGATCGCGAAATTACACTCGATCTTGACATGCGTTATCCCGAGCGAGAGCGTGCACCGGAGGGCGGTGTTGTGGCTTTACATATCGCGATTTACGGGCAACCTCACCGGTGATACGCCTCCTCCTGGGCTCCTCGCCGTCACCTTCTGCCAACGATCCTCGATCCGCCAGACAAACTCGAAATACCCGACTCGGGGTGGCTATCGCGTATCTTAACGTATTATCTCGCCGACGGACGACCAGAGAGTGAAACGCTAAACCCGCTCGATTGCGGAATCGATACGGTACCCCTTCCTGAGGGGCGCGCGAGCCAATCGGGCGCGAGCTTGCAAGCCCGCGGTGTCCCGGCGCAGTGCTGTCGATACGAGATCCTTCGGGGGCGGGCAACGGTCCCTCGGCGGCGTGCGACTCCTCAAATTTTTGTCCTTAGCGGCGGACGGAACTTCGCTCATGCCGGTGTGCCTCCGGTTTGACCCTGGGGCGGTGGCCAGCCACTCCGTGGGTCGGTGTTTTGTGGAGATCATTTGCTGAAGCCGGGTGTTTACCCAAGCGCTTGGGGCCCCGCTATCGGCGGCCTCGTCCGTCGCTGCCGCACGTGCCGCCCGCCTGCCGCGTTGCTCTCGCCAGCCCGCGATCTCTGCTGCTTCCGTGTTTGCCACCCCTCCTTGGTTATCGATCGTCCTTGATTTCCTTCGCCAAGTACTCCCTCGAAAGTTTGCCGTGGTGTGGGTGAGGTGCCGCGCGTATTACATTGCATAAAAACAAAAGAAGGTAATCAGAATGCGGAAACGCGATTAAATACGACCCCTGGAGATCTCGTCGTTGCCTCCCTGGTCCGTCCCTGGGCGCGAAATTCCGCGCCTTGTGACGGCGGCGGGGCGCCGCGACGGTGCGGCGAGCCGCAACGTCACAGTACATACGTACATACATTTTATTACATGTATTGCATACATTACATACATACATGCATACATTATATTACATACGTACATGAATCTTCACTGTTTTTTATATTATGATAACTACTATGATAAAGGTATGCGATAATGTCCCCACGGCAACGTATCGGTCGAATTCGGCACGATATATCGCTTATCGTCGTACGGACTCAGAGCGATTTTCGTCTCGCAAATAGTGTACACTTCGTGCATTTTTGATCGTATGCACGACTGCGGTCGAGTCATTTCGATCTCATCGTTCAGACACCGCGTGTAGTCGTCGAACGCGATGGTACGCGCCATGACGTTGCTTTTAACACCTTTCGCCTTTTTACAGTCTTTTTTGCCATCGACTCGCAAGGCGTACATTTATGCCCTAAGTCCAACAAATTCGGTCATAATGGCCCCGTTGTTTTCGTCCTTCATCAAGCCCGGCACTTTTTTATTAACGAGAGGCATACTGTAAGCGTTATCTACCGCGTAGTCACTCGTGTCGAACCTGACTATATCATGTTTCATGTTCTTATACGCATCGTCGCACTTGATATGATAAATCAAACTCCCGATAAAAACAGTACGTGGATCCACGTTATTGCTACGTGGATTCGACGTGGATTCGACGAAATTACGTGATTCGACGTGGATGTGACGTTCCTGTTTTACTGGGGCTGTCCGTGTCGGTATACATAATTCTACACGAGGTACAGGGGAGACATGTACTCGTGGTGAAATTCGTATAGGCACACCTTCGACAAGTCGAGGATGCACATGCCGACGTAGATCGGTTTGTCGAATTTCACCTCGAGTTTGCGCAGTTTGACAGCTATCAGATTTTCCGAAAACACGCTCCTGCTGTGGAAATTCGGTCGCGCGATCATTGCCTCCGCGTTGTATCGTCCGTCCCACTTCGTCAATAATTTTACATCGACGTGGTTGCGAACATTTTCCATCGTTTTCCCGAATACTGCGTTATTCATTAATTTATATAAATTTTTTTCGAACTCATTTTTGGCCAATGTTCTAAATTTTGTATGGAGTTCGATGTAAGCGCGGAACCACTCAGATTGAGCGAATTGCAATACGCGATGTATTTTAGTGACGTGAAGGCCATGGCTCGTGCATGGCACTGCTGCAGATTGCGATAATGAATAACATAACGCTTCTTATCGTGCAGCGTGGCGAGAAGTTTGTCCTGCCGTTTGCCGGGCGGTTTATCGCGCGTCGGACAGAACGGTAGGTCAGTGTGCGCGTCGTGTTTATCCTGCGGATACTCGAGATCGACCTCGAGAATATAGCCCGTAGGCGAATCCAAAGCGATCGCGCTAAAGTCGAAATTCGAAACGTCTTCGACCCATCGAAACTCCGCGTAGGGCAGTGGTTTACACATCGCCCAGCCGTACAAGTTGTTGACATTGAAGTACATTAGGTACGACGACGGTTTCGATGAATCGTACGACTGCATGTACTTGTTGTTGGCCTGCGCGTATCTGCCGGAACATTGACTCAGACCACCGCGAATACCACGTTCGATAAACATAACCATGTCAATGTCGGTCAGCAGTTCGAAATTGACACACGTATGTTTCAACATGGCGTCCCACGTAAAGCCTGGTAAAGTATAGTAGTACGCGGGATCAAGTCCGTAACTCGCGACGCAGCTGTCGCGGAAATTTTCAAACACGTCGGCCAACAGCAAGACATCGGTTTTCAGGTATAGATCGCTGTATTCGCCCAGGGTTCGAACGGAGAATCGCTGCCATACGTTCGCGGCGTGCGCGTAATCGCTCTCGGATACGGTGTCACCGGTCAAGGAACTGTAAAATGAATCGCGCGGCGGTAAACACGTATCCTCCAGCTTTTCGACGCTGTCCACGTATTCGTATGGAAAGACACCTTTTCGCGTCAATAATTTGAAATCGTCGTCGGATAACGCGGAAAATTTTGAACGTATAATTTTTAATTTATCATTATCTAGGAAGGATGCCAATTTTGCGAGACTCGCGCTCAGAAATTTGTACGAGTCGATGAATCTTAATTTTATATCGTTTCGCGAATCTGATCTTTCCGTGGTGTCTTTCACGTGTTTAGTAAATGAGATGTATTTTTCCTTTGTTATAGGCAGTACATCAATCTTGCTTTCGAACGCGGCAGCTATCTCCTTGATAATGAAATGCGCGTCATAGCCCGACAGATTGTGGAATATTACTGGGATGAAGTGAGAATCCTTATAATTCAGATTGCACGTCGAGTGTGCTGGACCTCTGTAACGCCCAGTTAGGTGGCAATGATCGCGTACACGATTATCATTTGGCGCGAACGGTTTTTCACATATGTGACATTGCGCCGCGCTGTGAAATGTCTCCCACTCGTCTTGCGTTAGATCTACCATGCGGACAATGTCGGACAATATGTTTTTTACGCGATGCGCCAATCCTTTGAGTTCCTCGACGAACCACGCGACGCAGTCATTATCGCGACGAAATCGATACGCTGATAACGTTTCATCGTACGAGCACTGTACGTAGTATGCTATACTACATACCCGATGATGTTGATAGGCGTATGACGCGTGTTCCGTCTCCGGTTGTGTCTTCTGCAGCACACACTCCAGATCGGCGTATACCACAAAGGGAAGTCGCTCTTTCCTGCTGTGGTTCTTGAAGCACAGCCACTTGTTGTCCTCACTCGGTAGTTTGATAGCGCAGTCGTTTACCTTTCGGCAGTCCACAGTGTAAGACTGCAACTTGTCGCTCGAACTAAAGTAGTGAAGACATCTGCAAAAAAAATCATAAATATAAATTTTATACATAAAATATAAAAATGATATATATATATATTATTAAAAAATATAAGTACTTACCGATCACAAATGTACTTCTGACCATGATGCTTGCTCAATTGTGAGCTCACGAGACGGGATAGATGCTTAATCCACGCGAAATGTCCAACATTGTTGTCTCGCGGATCTGGCACGTACAGCAGATTCACATGTTTTTTAACACTCGTGCGGTCGGTAAGCCGTATTGGAAGAACGTTTGAAGTCTTCTTTCCCTCGATGGTATAGACATTGACGGATATATTGTTGAGTCGTTCGAATTTTTTAATTTGACTCAACGTCATTGGGAACTCAATGTCTCGTACATTCAGTACCGTTGAATAATGCGGGTATGAAGATTCCCGTTCTGAATGTCTTTCAGTTGGATGCAAGGCGGCTACCACTGACCATGCAAAACACGCATTGTCCATAGACAGCACATTGATCACCGCGTTCTTCACTTTAATGTCTTTAGGCAATTCCAAGTGACACCCCGCGCGCAAAGGATTGTACTTGTTGACGCTCACCGTCAAATTGAGGATTCGAGTCAACGCCCACCCACTGTCGCGTTCCTGGAACTCCTCGAGTTTCGCTAATGTGGGCTCGATAACATGTAGCTCGTACCACTCGCGCAAGTGCGATGTACGACAGAGTTCTATGTTATTTGTACATATACTCTTATTGTCACGTTTATCACCCGCCACAAACTCCCCGTTGAACGCGGTGTTCACTTTGACACAGTTATGTGTTTTTATAATGTCTCGCACTTGCTTGCACACTACGCTGCAGGCGTCTTCCAAAAACTGTCGCGGCTCTATATGGTCTATATTAATTACCGCACCGGTTATTATACGCTTTTTGAACGCGGCGTTGATCTCTCGCCATACGAGTTTTGCCGCGCGCGTGTCGCCACTGGTACCGGCGTTCGCATAATCACCACCGCTATGGATAAATTGTCTTTCCAATCGCAACTTCACACCCTCGAGTTGCGCTATTCTGGCAACCAACCAGCGGCGCGGACCAGCGGCGCGGACCAGCGGCGCGGACCAGCGGCGCGAGGTGAGTCATCCCGGTGAGTCATCCCGGTGAATCATCCAGGTGAGTCATCCCGGTGGTATGCCAAGGTCAACCCTCCCCCTCCCCCTTCCCCTCGTAATCCGATACCCCTGTGTAACCCGATACCCCCCCTCCCCCTCACCCCCGCGAAATCCGATACCCCTGTGTAACCCGATACCCCCCTCCCCCTCACCCCCGCAAAATTCGATACCCCTGTGTAACCCGACACCCCTCCTTCCCCTCACCCCCCGCGAAATCCGATACCCCCCCTTCCTCACCTTCCCGCGTAATCCAATACCCCCCTCCCTCACTTCCGCACCCCCCCGCGTAATCCGATACCCCCTTCCTCACCCCCCCTCGGAGCTCCCGGGGTGGAACTCCCATATATACACTACTCTTGTAATTTTTGTCGCGACGTCCCATCGAACTCAGGGATCATGCTTCGTGCTTCTTTTAACGTTATAGCATTCGGTATGGAACTACGCCGATTTCTTATATCGTGTTCCGTCCGTCCGTAATTTTCGCTCGAATATCTTCCGTTTCCGGCTCCTACTTGGTCGCCGTTTCGTGCACTATTTTCTAGTGTTATTAACCGTTCTCGTAATTCGCGCGTTTCGTCACGCATTTCCATACGCGATTCCTCTTGCATTTTCTGCATTTCCCGTAATAAATTGTATATTTCTCTTACGTCGTGCGTTTCCGCAGATAGCGGTGCGTACTGTGCGTCAGATTGTGATTGTGCCATTTCGATTTCCTTAACTTGCGCTTGTGGCTGGTTTGTGTGAGTGCGTTCTTCTAATAGGGGTTTTTCCGTTCGCGTCTCTTCGCCGTTTTCCCGATAGTATTCGCTAGGGTCGAATGTATCGCTCTCGTAAAAGGTTAATGAAAATTCTCGTCGCAAGGATACTCTGCTAGGGGTTCGGCTAACGTATGGTCTGCTTCTACGCGGTTTTTCGTCCGTCCGGTCAATGGGGTCGTTTGAGAATAAACTCTCGTCAATCTCACCAAACGGAAACTCGCGCTCAGTAACAACGTTTTCCGGTAACTCGGTTTCGCTGTCCGAGTGTCGCGTTTCTAATGCTACACGAACGTTATCTAAAGTCGCTTGTGTTGTCGCGCGCGGACTATTTACCCGTGGTGAAAATTCGTTGATTAACCACAACGCATTGGCTATTGGCGTTCGGGGAGGACTATTTTCTCCCGACATTCACGCGTAGTACAATTTTAAATTTTCTCGACTTACATTAGAAGTACGGCTTGCATGGTCGCTCGCAGGCTCCGTTGGTTGCGGCTGGCCCTGGCGTGGAGTGAGATGCTGGTTGTCGAACGCAGTTGCTGCTTCTCGTTGTTCGCTGCTTCTGCGTTGTCCGCTGCTTGGCGTCGTCCGCTGCTTGGCGTTGCTTTGGCGTTGTCCGCTGCTTGGCGTCGTCCGCTGCTTTGCACTTGGCCTTGGGTGTTGGCCTTTTATTTTCTTTTCGCCCTTTGGTGTCCTTGAGGATGCCTTGATCGATCCCTTTTGGCTCAGTACCGTTGTGGATACCTTGGTCGCTCTGTACCTTGGTTATTTCCGCCGGTCGATCTGATTCTTGGTCAATCCACAGGTGTTCCACCGTACTTATTTCCTTCCTTGTTAGTCGTACTCAGCGTTAACTGATAGACATTATTTGCGTACCTTAGGCAGGCTTGCTGTTGTCTTTCCTAGTTGTCCTGGTGCTTTGGTCAATCCCACCGCTGCCACCAAATTATGTTATGCCGCGTCGCCGGTTGGTGACGGCTTACGGCAAAACGTTTATTATTTTTGGGATCTCTTGACCTTACGAGTTGGGACTCGGTAAGCATAGGCGGGCAGACTAGGAAGCGGTCGGGTTCGCAGGTGGAACGGGGGTGTAGGCGTCGTTAAATGAACTTCACTTCGTTTTACTTTATTTCAGCGCCCCTTTTACACTCACTAACTTACACTTATATTTGCCTTTCACAATTACTATAACTCGCACGCGCTTTGTTATAATGTAAACCTTCGCGACACGACTTACGAGAACGGTCACGGGCAGAGTCTCCGGTGTATTACTCTCCGTCGCGGCTTCTTCGACGGTCCCTTATATTGTTTTGAGTTATGCCCTGTCGGCGCTTTTCTGCCGGGTTCGACGGTCCCCCGAATGAGGTCGGTCAGTGACCGAGCGCATTCGCAATCTCGCTGTACTCCCGCGGTTCCGCGATTGTCGAAATGCGTTGTCGCACATTCCTATGCATCTCGCAATAGTTCGATTGACGCGGAAGCTTGATGAACTTCCGCGTCCGCGTCGGCGTAAATTGAGGAGTCTTTCGAAAGACAATTTCCTTGAAGTCTTTCGAAAGACTATTCTATAATTTTATTATAAATAATTTAATAATTACTCGTTGTAATTTTAGATTACAACAAATTTATGTTTTTTTATTTGATGATCCAACGGGAATTGTCGTCATGCGTCACAACAAACTGAACTACCTATAATTGTTGGCTCTGCAACTGTTTAAATAAAACAATTGTATTTAATCTTTGCTGCATGTATCTGCGCGAAATCGCTTGTAATACAAATCTGATTGAAGTGTTATTGTACTATTGTAAAATAAATCATATGCAAATTATTTACATGTGGACAAAATTTTGATTATGACGTTTTCCAATACAAATTAATGTAAAATTCTTTGAATGTATTCATTCTTTCCACATACTCTTTCATATACATTAATATATTACTCCTTAGCATTGCTTTAAGTCAAGATTTTAATTGATTTCTTTTTTATGCTTCTTTTTGCCTCAACGTATAAAATATTTAATAGTTGCGAAAAAAGTTATTTTTGAAAAAAATTATTTGTCATATTTTATTTGATTATAGAATACACCGCAAAGCGAATAATTTTACATCGCAGATTTTTTTTATCAATTCAAATATAGCGAACGACAATCATTAATAGAATCATCAGAATCCATAAGTAATAATATGTCATATCTGTTGCGAAAGTTATAGACAATGAAAATTGATTCTATAGCGTTAATTATATGGTAAACAGGAATGTCTTTATGGAAAGTATAAATTCTTTTTACGGATTTTGCACGCATCCAATACTTCTTTGTATGGTTTTAAATTAAGATAAATTTTATGTGTTTAAATTTTACGACATCTCTCAACATATAATTTTCCGATCAATTTCAGATTATGTGTTTATGTGAATGACTGCAGGATTGAATGTGAGCAACGGAGAACTGTAACATATCAGTCGTTTATCAGTACATAATTAACTTGTGATCCATGGAATAGAATATTCGACAATTACTTAAAATTACGTTAAATATTTTGTGTCGACTATATGTGTGCGCATATCTAGTAAAGCATAATTTTTGAAGCAGGATAAAAACACATGGTTTTTAGTTGACTTATAACCCTCTTCACGAAAACGAACTTAACGCAGTGGTATTGACGTAGTGGTCCATTACCCAGAAGATTAAAAATTCAACGCAAGAGCTAATTATACCCGTTGCATTAAGCACACGGACAGGAAAAATACTTTCTTAATCATCAATTCTTTCACTGTCTATCTATTTAGAATAAAGCAAGAGTGCATCTAAGTATTAAAAAAATGAAGAAACCAAGTCTATGACAGTTTGATTTTTTAAATTTACTTAATTCGGATATGTTTTTGCGCGAGGAAGCAGTCACTTTGACAGAGGAACGTGCGAAGAGAAGGAGCAAAAAAGGCCCCGGGCACCGGCGGCAAAGTCTGTTACCAGTCAAACTTTTATTCAATTGCGGAAGAGTAAAATTCACGCTATACCCCAGGTGCAGTTTTCTCTTCGTACGGCTCTGCTTTGACATCGGACATTATAATAAACAGAATATGCCAAACAAAGGAAAACGGGTAGGAGTTAAGAGTAATACTGTACCTTTGTGCGATCAGTTCAGGCAGAAAGATCTATTACCGCAAGTCATTTGGAAAGGCTATAACGTATCTGTCCTAAAATGGATTTTTCAAGATCTACTATAGATCCACATTCTTTTGCGGAATCAGGTATTTAATTATTTAATTGTCTACATAAACATAATATATAAAACTTCAAGTTTATTTATTTATTTTCTTCTTAAAGAAATAGAATAAGAAATATTTGCGGAAATTATTAAGATGTTTGAAAGACGAAACTGTTGCACACATATTATATATAATACTTAGCTTTTTAAAAATTTATAATTTTTAAAAGTATTTAGATTATTCGTTCGATGCAGTTTTAATTAACAGATAGCATTCTACGCATTTCATTGAATACATAAAATATATTGCTCTTACAATTAGCATAAAAATCTGAAAATTGTGTGCATTTTACAAATAATATATCGTACACGTTATTACCATAATGATTCTCATTTCAACTGTGTTATTATTATTATTTTTTGTCATGTACTTATTCATTATATCTATATATTATTACTTATTACTCATGTTTTTTTTATTTCTGTATCTTTTGAATTATAAGAATTGGCACGTGTAAAAAATACCAATTTAGAATTGATTGTGGATTTTGACAACAAAGTTCTCAAAGGAAAAGCGATTTTAACGATAAAAAGGAAACCTTCGGCTAGTGAAATAGTAAGTAAATGTTTTCCTTCGTATCAAACAATAATTTTGTCTGTTATTAATATGTAATATCGAATAATTAGATTTTAGATATCCTCAAACTTGTTATATCAAGTGTCACAAACGTGCTCGATGGAAAGCCTTTACGTCATCGCATTGTAAAATGTTCTGTCCTTGGAAGTTTATTTTGCGTAGAGTTACCACCAGCTGTTGATATTTACACTTTTAACCCTGAGTAAGTATAAAAGATTTGTCGAAAAATATAATTACTAACGATTATTAATTTAAGAATTTAATACACCCATAATGCGTACTTTCAGATGTAAAATTCAGATTGAATACAAAACAACTGAAAACTCTCCTGCATTACATTGGCTAATACCTGCACAAACTGCCGATGGTAAACATCACTTTCTACTGTCTCACAACAAGGTAAACTGGCTAAACAAAGACGTTTTTCTATATTAACATAGATTATGTAAAGATGTCTATTTTTCAGCTAATATATGCTAGAGCATGGTTTCCCTGCCAGGATACACCGTCTGTCAAATCTACGTACACCGCTAAGGTAAGAATTTTATCACAGTAGTATTTGTATGCATTCCATACTTATTCATTTATATGAAACGACATACAATTGATTGACATTATTGACATTATTGATAAAAGTGGTAAAAATTTGCAATAAAATATAATTCGTTAATTCGTCAAAAAGTGATTAAGTATCTATAGAAAACATTTGAATAATTTTAAATATTAAAATTTATTTTCTTAAAAATTAAATTTTTGTATACACTTTTAGTTGAATTTAAATAAAATATCAATTTCATTCATAATCATTGTCTATTAAATTTTATTTCTTAGATTTCGGTACCAAAAAATTATAGAGTTGTAATGTCCGCAATTTTGAATAATGAATACGAGAGTGGGGAACTAAACGTATATGAATTCCATCAAATGAATCCGGTACCATCACATGCGGTGATTATTGCTGTGGGCTTACTAGAGGAAACAAAACTTAATGCAAAATCAAATATATTCGCCGAAAGCAAATTTATTCGCGAAAGTATCGATACGTTTGAGACAAATTTTAGTAAGATTGAAAGAATGTTGGAGATTGCCGAAAGTATGTGTGGATTTTATTTTTGGGGTAAAGTATAAGTATATTATGACTAAACTTGTTGACCTTTTGGTTTATTTAAATTTCTACATGCAATTAATGAATTTTATTATTGCGCATTATAATTTCTCTTTTTTTGCATATTGTTATTATTTTCTGCTATTACATGTAAAATGATGTCTCTATAGAAAGATACGATATATGTGTGCTTCCACGAAGTATCGCCCATTTCGAAATAGAATGTCCATGCGTGATATTTATTCCACCGACTCTACTTTATGGAGATTTTACTTGTGTCGGTTTATTTGCTCGCAACATCTCACAGAGCTGGACAGGAAATTTAGTTACGTGTTGCAATTATGAGAATTTGTGGTTAAATAAGAGTTTCAACATTTTTATAAGTAGAAAAATTGAAAGCGAACTATTAACAGAGATATTATTTTCTGAGCGTCACAAGGCACATATATTACCAGAGATTAAACATGACATTAAGAATTTTCTTCAGTGCGAGGGACTAGAAGATCTGCGAAAAATGGTATGGTATATAAACATTGATTAGATCAAAGAAATAAAGTAATAAATAATGTTACTAAAGAACAAGATTTTATATTATACACACATTCTTGCATTTTTACTGTATTAGCTTCTAAAATTGTATTATAGGAATTTGACTCGCTAAAGTGCTTAAAACCCAATTTGACGAATTTGTTGCCTTATGAAGCTACTGAATACGTGCCTTATGAGTGGGGATGCGTGCTCTTAACTCATCTAGAGTACATGTTAGAATTAAAAAAGTCTTCGGTATTTGAACTATTTCTTAAATCTTATTTTCTCAAATTTGCCTTTAAAAGTATAAACACTCAAGATTGGATAAAGTACTTGTATCTATATTTTTCTGGCAAGAAAGAAAAGAAGGTAATATGTCTTTTATACGTACAAACTCTACAAACTACACTTTCACTAATATTCATATTTTTAGCTTTTAAAAATAATCACTTTACTGTTGTTTTCAGATATTATATGATCTTACATTGGGCAAATGGCTCTACGATATTGTTTCTCCACTTATGGTCCCATTGTTTCCATCCGCATCGGGAATGACTAAATGGGAAACAAAATGTTCCGACTTAGCGGATAGATGGGTTAAATGGAATTGTAAAACCGATAGAATACCTCCTATGTTAATAGATGAAAGGCACCCTTGTGACGCTGAAAAAATAATATTTTTAAGCAGCCTACATACTTCTTATGAAAGTTTGACCATACACAAACTGAGATTAATTTCATGTCGTTACGCTTTTGATTGCCAAAATGCTAAAATACGGTAAATATCTTTTACAGAAATTTTAATACTGTAAATGATTATTTGGCTAGTAATTAATTACTTATTTTTAGTGTTAAAAGCAATGTTAACAGTGCTTTTAATGCTCAGAATAAGTAATTAATCACTAGTCAAATAATCACTTACGGTATTAAATTTTTGTAAGCGCGACGCACATCTTAATTCAGATTAACAAACTATTACTTAACGTAAAACGCATATATCGCAGATGTTTTTGGCTGCTATTGTGCATTAAAGTTCGATGGGTTGGAAAAGTGGAATCAGCTTTGTACTTTGCCAGTCAAAATTGTTCGCCAGATTATGCATGTGATATATTTCAATATTTGTACGAGTGGACGGAAATGCGTCCAATAGCGATCAAAACATATATTTACAATAAAGGCAAGATGTTATATGAAACCCAGAAAAAATTGGCCACTATTTTACATCTAAATTGATAATTATCTGGTTAATAATTAACTTAATTTTCTTCTTTACAAGGTGAGTCATCAGTAACTGTAATATAAAATAATTAATTTATTATATGGAAAGAAACGCTTGAGAAATATTAAATTCTCTATAAAACAAATATAGTAAAAACTAATTCCTTAGCACGCATTTTATATAAGATAACATCGTTGAAATTTAAAATGTCAGCAGTTGCAGAGCCAATGATTGGAGGTAGTTCGGTTCGCTGTGAAGCACGATGATAATTCCACGTTAAATCATCAAAAATCGTATAAATTTGTAAAAATAAAAAAATTTTTTTGTATACAGAATATCATGCATGTAATTAATTGTAGTAATGTAATTTTTTGTATGTAATATAGATATATCTGCATAAGTGTCTAAATTTCACTCTCCTTACAAAATGGACTATGCGTATTATTGAAATCAACTCTTGACAAGAAGTTTGAATCTTGGATTTATGTAAATAAATTCTCATTGTTATTTCCTTGATTTGTTGCGTTATCATAACTTTTACTTTGTCTATTTGATTTAAAAAATTATTAAATAGGGTAAAAGAATTGTTATTTCATATTTTGAATTTGAGATAAATTTATAATGTATATTACTAATGTTAAATATTTTTAGTTTTTAATTTGTAATATATTAGGATCAATTTTCATTGTCTATCATTTTCGCGACACCTATGACGTTATCGCTTACTGATTCTGATATCCATATGATGATCCTAATAACGATTGTCGTTTGCTAGATTTAAATTACTAATAAATTGCAAAATGATTCGCATTCCAGCGAATTTGTGCGCTAAAATTGAATAAATTATTAAATATTTAATGCTCAAAAGAGTAACAAATTAATTAATGATAATGAGCATTAAGTCGCAACGAGGTGTTAGCGTTGTAAAATTTGTATTTGTGATAAAATAATCTACAGACGTTTCGATTTGTACTAAACCATTTTCAGTGTAGAGTTACAAAACCGAAAAAAATTAAGATATAATACACATAATTATAATTACAAAAAAAGACAAAGAAATTAAGACATAGTACCTATGTATAAATATAACTACAAAAAAAGAAAGATTAAAAACAATTACTAATTAAAACACAATACACATAATTATCACATAAGAAAATCGCTGTGTTGTAAATTTCGACGAATCACACTGTAATGTTGTAAAAAATATTTTCTAATGCTTACTGTTTTGGTTTACAAATAAATAGTGTTACATATTAAAAATTTTAGGTCACACATAAGCCGATTTCCATTTGACGATCTGATATATCATACCGATATACATAATGTCAACCTGTTGATAAACGTCGAGACAAACGTAAATTTTAAACAGCACATACAATATCATTATCCACATTAACAATCACATAACAAACGTTATAAATTTTTACTCAGTAAATTTAAATATAACTGAAACATTGATTAATTAGTCCCTAAACAGAGATATATCAAGAGTTTATCGCTCATATATTGAGGAATTGTAAATAGTATACCTATCTCTTATTTTACAGAATACTTATCATATATGCAGTTATAAGGTACATGTCAATAGTATTTTAATACCTTCAAGATTCTTACAATTTTGACTACCTCCAAATTATTTTTTTACAAATATAATTGTTTTCGGCGTTTTCATTGTTTCTAAATTTTTGAAATTTCTATATTTGCAAAGTTAAAGTATTTAAATATTGTATATTTCAAGATGATAAAAATATTTCTCTCCCTCTTCTCGAATTAATATAAAATCATTACACAACCTTTATCAAAACTTATAGAAATCTCAACAATGTTGTATATATCTATGTTTTTATTTTTACTATTTTTTATTTTTGTTTCTTATTGTCTGCTTTGTTCGCTCTTTGCGCGTAAATATCAAGTATTTTCTTCCCTGAGCGACGCAAAGAAAGCACATGCTTCAAGTTGACAATAATGCAATCAATTAAGGCTCGCTTGGAGGGCAGGCGAATTGAAGTCATCAGGCGATTTCTCGTAAGACTTTTTCTTTATTTCTCTGTACAACTTGCGGGCAACATCTCGTATTAGTAGTCAGAATGTTAGAGGCGACGCGACAGTAAGATTAGAAGTGATAGCCACATCGGTTCGGAGAAAGATCATAGCCGATGGATCGTCGATTAGCGACGTCTGAAATTCCGAGAAATCCACGAAATCTCACGATCGCGTTTGAAATAGTTCGTCTAAACAATCCGTGACTTGACACAAAGCGGAATAAGTATACTATATACATGTGCGAGTTATATAATACACACATGTAGGTATGTGAATAATAAGAAACATTGGCATTACATTTTGATATCCCGGCAGATTTATATCGTTCTAACTTCTAACTGTCTTTGTTAGGTATTTTATTTACACGTGTGTTGACACTAACATAAAGTACTTATTATAATACATATACCTTTGTCAGTTCTCGGAGATTTCCCAGGACGCTCAGATCGTTCTCTTTACATCATCGTATTAAACACTCTACCAAACCCACATCAAAGTAAGAAATATAAATGTGTTGCATTATAAAAGTTGCATTATATTATAGAAACTTTACTATGGACAAAGTAATAAGAAAGCACGTTCTCTCCTACTCAGCAAATGCAAGTTGTGATGTTATAATATAATATAAATAAAATATAATACAAAAAATCTTGACCTACAATAATAAAAAATTCTATTACTTGATACATAAAATTCGTAGAAATGATCTATGATGATTAACATGATCAACATTAGAATGCTATACGCTGTCACGTCAAACTTAAAAATTGAGTAACGTTCTTCTGACTGTTTTTATTTGTTTTAAAATATTTATTAAATATGTGGTTAAATAATTTTTGTGTACTCTGCATAGAATTCTAAATAAAATTTAAAAAAAAATTATATTTTTTGTAAGCAATCTTGTGATAATCAATTTAATTAAGTAACAGGTACTTTAATAAAATAAAATGTTTTGCATAGACTCGAATTCATTGTATTCTTTCAATACGCATCTACTTAATTTCAAAGGAATGAAAATTGTTATGTATTACTGAATTGATGAGCTTTTATGCAAATATGTCACATTAAGTAATATTATAAACATTTCTTGTTACAAAACATACACTGCAAATAGTTCAAATACAAATACAAATAATAACTTCTAAAATAATTCTAATTATGCCTGATTCATGAAAATAAGAAAGTTTTCATTTAAATATGTACATAATACACATCATGCTTTTCCTAATATAATAAGCAACCAATGTAATCTCTTTATGTTTCTTAATGATTCGTAGAGCAAAATGATAAGAATATTGGATAAACTTCTTCAGAAAATGGAATTCAATTCTTTTGAGTGCAGGAAACAGTCTTATTTTAAATTAAGAATACATTTGTTACAGAAAGAAAAGAGGTATTTTTACTATTTTTTAATTTCTAATAATAGAAGTATAGCTTTTATATTTGTGTAACATATGTATGTTTATGCAATGCGTAATAAATTATTAGATCAAATGATGCAAGAGTAAAAGCATAATTTTCGTTACTAATTTACTTTTTTTTCTGACATAGTCTTTTACCTTGGTGGAAGGAATGGACATATTGTAATGGTTTATTAGCAGCAGAAAATGCTACTTGGGATAAAGTGTTTCAAATATATATATAGAGAAATCTGATTGTACACTTTTAAAATCTCTGGCTTGTTCTGAAAATTTCTTTGTTATTCGTAAATATTTAGATTTAATAGTATCAAAGAATTATGATGAAAAAATAAAAGAAAATGATCAAATTTACATTTTTTATTCTATCGTTGCGAGACATGCGAAAAATATGTCATGATAAAGTATTTGATTACATATTAGAAATTTTTTGATAAAGTAAAACCCAGGTACAAATATCATTTTGTATAAAGATATATTGTTTTTAAATTCATAAAAATTCGTTATATATTTCAGTCATAAATTTGCTCTCTTGTTTCTACAGACAATTTAGTATTAATACATATAATTAATCATGTATACTCCCAATCTTCATTGGATAAGGTAAATTAAAGAAAACCAGTTATAATAGATATTATTAATCGTTCATTATTAAAACTCGTTTACTTATAAGTATATCTCATATGCTGTGCATTACAAACATCCCAAGTAACACGTATTGTTTAGGAAACGTTTTCGAAATGTCTTACAATTGTTTATAAAACTTTACATGCGGTCAAATATCTGAAAGCAATTTGTATGTGCTACCTGAGATGTTGTTCCAATTATGCTGATTCCGAGACATTATATACATTACCGCCGGTCTTCCATGATATAAAATTAACATACTAATTAAGGATATGTATCGAAATATATCAGCTGTTTTAGATAAATGAATTTTTGGGAGGTTATTTTATAACGTGGCCGACTGATCTTATTAAACATCCACTTATTGACGATAGATTATATAATGAAGTCAATTTTATATTTAAAATACATTCACCTCATTGAGAATATGTACTTATATCCACATATGCATATACATATATGTGAGCACGCGTGCACGTGCACGTGTGTATTACTGTATTTTATTTATAACCATAATAATTATTTATAACTATAATTATAATTATTATAAGAGACAATTGTGTTACATTCTTATAATTTGATGACGAATTATTATTTATTAACCCTAGACAGACTCACTTATTTTTCTCATACGTGAATAACTCACTGGGGTGTTAATAACCCCAAACTTGTACCGCGTGTATAATATTTCCAGAATGTTCTTAGAAAACTTTATAATAGATAATTTTGTTTGTTGTTTAATAGGGAAGACGATAGTAGTCATCAATTTGCGATAGTAAAAAAAAAACAATAAAAAAATTTTGAAAAACAAGAAAAAGAACCAAAAATTGGGCTGAAATGACTATTTTTATAAAAAATGCTGTAGTTTTTCATTAAATTCACCGATTTTAAAATTTCCAACGGATTTTGAAAGACGAATAGACAACCTTCAAGGGCATGTAAGCAATTTTTTCGTTTCTTAAAAAAAAAACATATTTCTTTGAACATCTGAAGTAGAAGAAATGACGAAAAACTGTTGGATGGGAAAAATCGCAAGAAATGGAAAGTAAAACAGATTCTGTCGATTATTATTTATTTGAAAGGTAGTCAAAAGTTATAAAAGTATATGGAAACAGTAAAATTAACTCCACAAAAACTTTACAAAGTTTTAATCAGTTGCTGTGCAAGAACAGCAAAAATGAAATAATTGACCGAATCTTAAACAATTATATATGAAACTGTTTGAAATGTACAAGTTCGCGCAGGAACCTGAGCTCTAGAAATTATAGAATAGGGAACGACACTTTTCTTTGTTGTTACGTCGGTAAAGAGATTGTGTATTTTCGTGGCAGTTAGATTATAATCAGCACATTTATCGGAATAACTGTTTTACCAAGAACATATAGCATAAGCACAAAATTAGATATTGGTGAATTATTCTTGCATAATCCTTTCTCATATGTAACGACAAGAATTTAATCTCTCATCAAGATTAAGTTTGAGAACACAAAAGTCTGTTATTTTTGCATCTAAATCAGAGAAAACAATCAAATGATTTCAATCTGTGTTTCTGTTTCAAGAAAGGATCCTGTAAGTCAAACATATGATTCAAAACGCATGTTACATAATTAGAGCAATATTATACAAAGCATATATAAATTGAAGTACTGTGTCAATTGAGAAGTCGTAGATCATAATTCGTATATATATATCTCACTTAAAGTATAAGCAAATGAACATATGCAAAGTAAAGCATTCGAGAGAAGGTTTAGGCTCTTATAAATATTGAGTGAGATTCGGTAACTGCAATATATTGTTCTTTCTAGCTATCAATTGACACAGTAACTTATATGGTAATTCAGGTTATAAGTATTTCGAGTAATAATATATAGATATGTTAATAACTGAAGAACAAACTAAATTAAACGATAAGTAACTTTTCATAAGTAATATAGTGCTTCGTACACTTTAATAATTGGCAAATAGCCACAGGATAAATCGCAATATTCGTTAAGATATTAGCAATTATACGTGAAGATTCGATTCACATTTGCATCGAGAACGTAAGTTAAACAATTGCATATTGAAGATCAATGACTTTATCCGCGGGTTGCAACCATGTAGACTTGACTTTAATTCGACTGAGCTCAGACCGATAATTAGTTCCATAAGATTTAGCTACGTATCCTTTACGCGAGGATACAATCCGTTGTCCCGTGTATTATGCAAGGACGATATCCTTCGCTCCGTGCCAAATGCGAGGACGATATCCTTCGCTCCGTGCCAAATGCGAGGACGATATCCAACGCTCCGTGCCTTTTATGAGAACCTTGCGTTCATCATAATCCGATTGATAGATGCCGATTAATCCCGCACGTGATCTTTAAGTTACACGAATTCGATATTTTACCCGATTGCGTCCGCCGGTGATAATTGTAATGATGGTCAACGACCAAAACCGTAAGTTACCTGGTTGCATCCGCCGTTGATAATTGTAATGATGGTCAACGACCAAAACCGTAAGTTACCTGGTTGCATCCGCCGTTGATAATTGTAATGATGGTCAACGACCAAAACCGTAAGAACCTTTTCCAATAGATAGGATGGCCGCTTCATTCCTTTATGACGATGCCACATCGCAATGTCCAAAATGGCCGCTTTTGTCCGTTTTCCGAATCCTTGTCGCAATGGCTAAGTTCGTCCTTCCTTCAGTCGTATATATCGGGAGAGGTGCTTGTAATCGCCTCTGATCCGGATTGCAATGTCTCCTCTGATGTTACGGAGACGTCCTTGTAATAGTCCTGGTCAGTCTCAGACTCAATAGTCTGGCGGATTGCACTCGCGTAGCAATTGAATAAATATACGACGCCGGGTGAAGGAACGCAACTCTACGCCTCGCTAGCCGGAAGAAGAATACCTTCCCGGCGGGCTTCACGTTCATCTCGATACGTTTTACGCTTGCGCAGTATCGTCGAGCCGAGTCGTTTTCCGGCGCTGGGGCGCAACCCCGAGTAGAAATTTATTCAGGCGTGCCTGTTGTCATGTACGGCCCTGATCAGATATGAATGAGGCATGCCTGACTACGGCATGCCAGATCAGGTCCTGACTGGTGCCATATCAAGCATGCCTGGTTATATATAACCAGGCAAGCCTGATAAGGCAATAGTCAGGACCTTATTGAGTAGCCCTTAATACACAAATTTTCAAAGGTCATATCAAAATTAATTAATAATTATAATTAATCTGATATTATTAATATAATATCTATAATAAAACATTGAAGGCCTTTTTTATTTGACTAATATTATTATTGTAGGAAGTACAATTCGTCTTCTTTCATCATATAATATTAATATAATATTATATCATATAGCCAATTCAAAATTTTATTACTCTTTTTAAATTAAATTTGTTTCTTAAGATGATTTTTGAAAAATTATATATTTGCACTGGTTATGACATATGTAGACTATATATGTATAACACATACATTAAATTAAGAAGTAGTCTACCACGTAAGGCAGTTGGCTCACGATCCAGAGGTCCCGAGTTCGAATCCCACCAAGGTAGGTGTTTTTTTCAAATACATAAAATATTTATAATCATAGACTGCATCTAAGAAACAAATTTAGTTAAAAAATAGTAATAAAATTTCAAAATAAACAAATTTTTTTATGTCGGGTGAATATAAGGGTTTTCATTAATTCGCCTGACATGGTCCTTATTAGGTAAATGAAATCCGGTCCTGAACATGCAATGCGTTACACATCTTGTCAGGACCATGTCAGGTGACTTTACCAGGGCCAGATTATGTATTATGGCACACCTGATCTGGACCTGTTCAGACAGTAACTGAAATTTCTACTCGGGAACGTCGCCGTCGCAGCGCGCGCGAAACTCTTAACGCTAAAGATAACTAGGGAACTGTAACACCGATGCCATCTATGAACATTCTATCGTATCGCCACTCATAAATCCACTATGCTCACAGATGTCTACACCTACACAATCTCTTCACGATTTTTATTGCCCGTTTCTAACAGAAACAGGGGTAGAATTTTCCGGGCAATGCTATAAAGTGTATAATTTTTCGTTACCGATTTTTACAAAAAATCTGAAATATACTTCACTGTGGTAAATGTCGAGCGTAAATGACTCACTGGGGTGTACGATACCCCAAACGATTTCCTTTTTCGGTCATAGCTGCTGCACGGATCTAACGCACTCGCTGAATCACAGAGGTCGATTGCCGGATGACTAAATTGAATTATGGTTAGGGTCTCGGTATGAAAACTAACCTTCCTAAGGCAGGGGCTCAATTTGAATTTCGCGTGGGGTCCCGTACACCCCAGTGAGTCTGTCTAGGGTTAATGTTAAATACATGCTTTTAATTAGCCGAACAATTTTATTTTAGATAATGGAAGGCATTAGTGGTGACATCAGATTTAATAATTTATGAGAAAATGTCATATTTTAAACGCAAAATAGAATTACGCTCATCTGAAATAATGCGACACGTGAATCACTTTTGGAATTTTTATTCATAAATTTTTGTTAATAGTTTGGAAAATTATAGTATACCGTTTAATATAATGTTTAATATTTAATCTCAATGTTATGTTTAATGTTTACATTTATATTTACTATTTGTATATATCTATATTTATTATAAATACTAATCTTAATATATATTTTCTCACATAAATGTTTGTAATAAAAAATATTCATGAGTATTTTTTTTAAGTTATAAAATAATAAAAATAGATTAATATAAAAGAATTAAACATGATATAACGACTGAAAAAAGAGATTTCAATATTATAAAATTTATATTTATATATTTACATAATTATTATATATGTACGCGAGCGGAGGAAGAAATGTACAAAAAGGCGAAAAGTCAATGCGAACACCGAATTGTTGTCGATAACTGATTTAATATCTATATATACAATGTCAATTTACAATTATTTACAATGTTGGTTTTCGCGATTGCTCGAGCCACGGAATACTAGCGCGAGTTCGCGAACTAGCTACGGCAATTACGCGAGCCGCGTGATCTACCGTTGAAACTCGATAAAACTTAAACTCGAGCCACGAAGCCTCGAGCCGAGATTATCGCTGAACGCCTGAATCAAAACATCGCGCTGTACGATACTCTGTCGCAATTAGCTATCAATGAGTGCGAAGTCCGCACGCGGAGGTTCGGGATTTTATTCTCGCGAACCCCGGACTTCCGGCAACGAGCCGAAAAATGCGCGGAGCCAATCGGCTGTCGACTTCCCAAATAATCAGTTAGTTCAAAGTTTGACTGATCTCGGGGTCGACAACCGATCAGCTGTTTTCGCCGACGTTTCTCGCTTTGTCTCGGGGCCGCAGGGCGCAAGATAAATAGTTGGGACAAAGCGAGAGTCGGATCGGCACACGCAGAAAAAGTGCGACAGTTTTTCTGTCGCTCGATTTTTTTTAGAATTATCCCGGTTATTCCCGATAGAAAGCTAAGTTTAGAAATAAATTAGATTGGTTATAATATTACGCGAGATTTCCGTTTTATTCCGAACATTATAAAATACAATAATATCATGGTAAGAAACAAAGTGCTGATGATTATGCTGTCAATGGCTTACAATATGATAAAAAACTTGCCGGCTACCTTTTCTCACGTTTTCCTCCTCGTAACTACACGTGCGTATCCGGTTTCATGTAAAGTGCGTGCTTACATAGCAAAAGACAAATAGAGAGATTGACTCTGCTTTCGGGGATTACATCGAGAGAACAACTATACTGCGCACGTCTGACGAAGGACGGATCCCGCCAAATCTCTGTGGATATCATCGAAACATCGAAGCTCGTTCACGTTTCAGTTACGCCGTCATTTCAACGGCACTAAGAAACGAACATCTACGATAAGTACCCAGAAGCAATCTCTTTCCGTGACAAATCGGATAAGCGTGTACCACGCATTTTGCTTAACAGACTTGATCTGCCCTTCCGGTATTTATTGGATAATTAGATTTACGACAGATACGTAACCACCATATCTGTTAATCGAGATACTCTCGTTTTGCCTTATTCAGATGAATTATACTAAGTCTAATATTATCGGTATTAACTTCACTAGATTTCATATAAAAGCGTACCACGTTTTCGTTAAATATATTATTAAGACGAATCCAAATTATTATTTTATAATTAATAGACATTCTTATGCTCTTTAAATCAATATAACAAGAAATCAATGTAATCATTATATGTTTCTTAATAATTCGTAGGGCGAAATGATAGAAACATTGAATAAATTTCATCAACATAATGGATATAAAACAATTGATCAGAAATCACTTAATTTCTCATATCACTATCAATAGTTTAAAGCAAGAAGCCGCAAGATGGACATGTGCTTTCGGTTCTTCTGAATGCAAAAAACAGGCTCATTTTGAATTAAAAACATATTTAACTTATCCGAAAGGGTATATGTATATTTTTTTCTTATTTTTAAACTTTTAATTAAAGTAGCTCTCATATTTATGCAATTTATAATTATGCAATGCTTAATAAATTATCTGATCAAGATGCAAGAGCACGAGCACAATAAATCTCACCCGTAAATAATTAATAAACTTTTTTTCTAATAGGTATTACAACCCTTTGCCTTGGTGAAAAGAATGGATAAATTGTAATGGCGTAATAACAGCAGATAATGATACTTGGAATAAAGTGTTTGTAAAATACATGAAGGAACCTAATTATATACTTTCAAAATGCCTTTTGTTGATAACAATTAACACAAATTATGCACTGAAGTCGATGACCGTATGACAAAGAGTTATGTTTTACCGAAACATTATGATGTCGAGCCATTGATAAACGTCGAGAGTCGTAAATTTAACGGACATCCGATTTTATTATCCACCATTAATCACACAAGAGACGTCGTAAGTTTCCACACAGTAAATTTAAATATAACTGAAACATTAAGTCTTAATTGTATATAATCGCTCTTACATTGAGAAATTGCAAATTGTGAATCTATTTCTTATTTTACAGAATACTCACGATATACGCAGTTGTAAGATACGTGAATAATATTCATTACTTTGAGAATTCTTGATGTTTTCACATTATACTTCCAGATTACTTTAAACATTTTATTACAAATATAATTATTTTTGGTGTTTTCATTGTTTTCATATTTTGTAAATTTTTATATTTGCAAAATTAAACATCCTATATTTCAACATGATAAAAATCTCTCTCTCATCTGCTTATTAAGAAACAATTACCACGTAGTACTTTTATCAGAACAAAAACTTCTAGAAAAGTCAACACTGTCATATATCCCCTTTCGTTATACTCTCACCTTAGCCATCTAGTTAGATACATTGTTTACATGTATCGACACTATGTACTTGTTATGATACCTATTGCCTCGTCAGTTCTCGGAGATTTCTCAGGACAGTCAGACCGTTCTCCTTACATTCTCGTATTAAACAACCTTTCACAGCCGCATCGAGGTAAGAATACGATAACTGTAGTTAATTGCTCTAAAAATTATATTCTAATCGGCACACAATTTCAATATATTATACATATTTTAGTTACATTTCAACATTTACTATCAACAACTGTCAGTACTGAAAATCTATAGTATATTATGTGACATAAAATATATTTAAAAAATATAAATTTTTAGTACTGACAGTAAATATTAGAATGCAGCCTACATCTTCAAGTATAAGTTGTACTTTTACTTAAACAAGAATGCAACAAACACGCAGCACGCAGCGTAGAACACGTTTGAATCATTCAAAAGACGGAATTCGAAGTATATATTTCATACATTAAACATCGTTGATCCATTATGTCCATCACTTTGAAATTAGTTGCACAAAATTAATCTGATTAAAAATGCTTTCGAAAAAAATCCATTAAAATTGTACCCTTTAAATTTTTGTGTGTAGTGTTCATTTAATGAAATATATTTTCAATCCCTCGTTATTTTAAACTACTGTATGCACAACTGGAAATACAATATATAAATCCATTGAAAAAAATATCCGTAAATTTATAATAATAACTCATTTTTAAAGCATTTCTGGTGTACTGAAAAAAAAACGGATACTATTCATTCTTTAGGTTACCTCCATAACAAATTTTCTCGTCCTAGTGCGGTTTACAGTGCAATTACTTGCTTTAATTTATGTTATATATTGTTATATTAATATGTTTATATATTATGTTATATTAATATGTTTATATTAAGTGTTATATTAAAAATATCGAAATGTCAAAAATAAATAAATATATATAATTTTGCTTTATAAAAATTTAAAAACCTTATTGTGCACACAATAAAGTGATACATAATCAAAACTCTTCTGGTCAAAGATTATTTAAAGAACAATCGAAAAGCAAATGTAAATCGTAATGCCATAATATAAAATAAATAAGATATACAAGAAAATCTTGACATACAATAATAAAACATATATTCTATTAGGAGATTCATAAAATTTGTGGAAATGTAATCTCTGATTTAGATATAATCATAAGACGCGTGATGAAAAGAATGCAAGAAGAATGCGATATTATAACACGACGTAAATATATTTTGCGAAACATGTTATTGTGAGTGGAGATGATGATGATTGTAGGAGAGGAGTATGCAGATGGTTAAGATGCATGTGGAGAATGTGTCCCCAAAAATATCATGTGACTCTTTGTAATGCGAGTCGCGATAGTAAAAGACTCCACAAGTATGTGCACACCAATTTGCTCTTGTTGATAGCGTTGTCCGATGAGATCGTAGAAGAGAGCGCGTCGGTCAGGGCAACGAGTATTGTTGCCGATTTTGTTTACATATTTTAGTCGGCGCGACCGAGCGTGAAGAAAGCGCGTTTTGCCCGCGAGCTAGCGGTTAATTAGTGTGGTATCATCTTAATTGGTAGGGGCACACGCGGCCACCGCAATATAAAATAATTTTTATATTGTAAACAATATATGATATAATAAAATATTAAATTATTAACACAATAATACTGTCATATTATGTGTCTCTATGAGATAAAAATGACAAAACTCTGCGCTGCGTTTTGAATGACAATTCGTACCTATCCCAGATAGCACAGCTGATCTTTATGAGGGTATGTGTCTGGGTATGTATCTTGTGTTTCATAAATAATAATCTTTTCTACAGATATCTGCAACGAAAATTGGCATGGAGCACTGATATTGAATATTGAAACTGACATTTGTACCTTCTCTTTCGCTGAGGAATTATCTGGTTATTACGACCTGTATTTAACATATAACAATGTAAAAGATAGTAACAAGAGAAGCATCTTCAGAACATCATTCATAAATGATGACGGAAACAGAACGTGAGTAAAAATAAAAATGCTACAGGTAGATAGTTAAGCAATGCGCGCGTTGCAAATACCTCTAATTATTATTCTTTGCATTTCCGATACTTTACTCTCATCAAGACATATAAAAAACTTTGAACGTAGGTTTTGTAATACATAGATGATAAGATACCAATTAAACGTTATGGCGCTTCACTAAAATCTAGAACATCCTTGACATTTAAATATAATTACACAATTATGTAAAAATGCGTAACAATAATAATCAATAATCAGCAATGTAGCATAAAATAATTTGTTTCTCTCATATCAATTTTGCTATACTTATGTTTTTCAAAAACTTTCAAAAATGTTTCGGTTAAAGTAAAATAAAATTAAGAAACATTAAACTTTTTTCCATAATTTATAAGTTTATATTGCATTTGTATATCACCTACATGCTGCACTACAAATACCACTATTTATCACAATAAAAATGGAATTTTAACTACTTGTGTATAGAAAAATATCCTCTAGCGTGATAACATATTATAATAAAACAAAACTGATCGAAAAAATTAAATTGATTTCGAAATAGCGTTCACAGAAGCTGATTCATACAATCCTCGGATTAACTTTTAACCCTCGGTTATCGTTGGAGTTACTTTGGAGTCAAAGTAACTCCATTTTTCACTTTGGGGATCTTGAGAGTACTATGCAAAATTTTGAGCAAAAAACATTGAAAAATAGGAGTTATGATTTTTTCCGCAAAATGTGTTTTTTTTTTAATAATAATAATAATAATAATAATAATTTTATTTAATCCTTGCCTTGCGGCTTAGGATGACTTCCATCAACTCTTACATAAATTTACAAACATACACATAATTTGCAAACATATAACTTTCTCTTTAACATACATATATATTATACATCACTTAGATCATTTTAGCTAACTCTAAAACTAATTCAACATTCTAACTGTCTTTCAATTTCCCTTCCTACTCTTCACCCTCCATCCCTTCCCTTTCCTCCGCTTCTTTTCTAACCCTTTCTATCCTTTTCATTACTTCTAGTCCTTTTCCTTCCTCTCCTAAAAATTCTTTTAACTGTATCTCGCTTTTTGTCGCTTCACATTCTTTTAGTATATGCTCTATGTTCTCCTCTTCTTTTTGGCATATTCTGCACCTTCTATCTTCCTCCTCTCTCCAATGTTGACTGCCTTTCACCTCACTTCCGCATCTGTATCTGGCTATCAGCATTCTATCCTTTTTCTTCTTCTTTCCTAGTAGATACTTTGGTAACTCCTCTGTTAAGATCTCTTTATAGCTACTATTGTACCTTGACTCGTTTATCTTTATCTGTCTCTCCTCCTTCTCTTTTTCCTCTATTTTCTTTACAAGATTCCCCACCGCCTCTCGGTCTCCCGCCTCCATTTCTCTCCTTAGCTGCTCCTTCTCCATTCCTGCCCTCTCTATCAGTTCTCTTCTCTTCTTCTCCCACTTACTTTCTTCTTTCCTTGGTCTGCTCCTCTCTAGATCCTTTATACATGCTTGAATTATTTTCTTTCCTGACTGTCTCGCCTTCTCCTCATACCTCACAGCTCTCCTTATTGCCCTTACTTTTATTTCCTTCATTTTGGTTTCTTCTGCTATTACATAATTCGGGGTTCTACTATCCAATCCTAAAATCCATTTAACATACTTTCTTTTTATCACATCTAGTCTGCTTTCATATAGCCACCCCCATATTTCAGCTCCGTATAATGCCACGCTTTCTACCAGTGCCTCGAACATTTTCATCCTTCTTTCAAAATCTTCTTTAAATATTCTCTCTCCAATGCTCCATGTCCTCTTCATCGCTATTGTAGCCTTCTTCATCCTATCCTTTATATGATTCTCCGCTCCCCCATTCTTCTGTAGAATATATCCCAGATACTTTATTTCTTTGACCTCCTCTATGTTTTCTCCTCCCCATTCCCTTTTCTTCCTTCTCCCCCTAGCTTTCTCGAACACCATTATCTTTGATTTCTCTGGACTCAAACTCAAACCCTTCCCTTCCAAATACCTCTTGAGCCTCCTCATCATTTTCTTCAATTCTTCCTCTCTCGTCGCCATTAACACTATATCATCTGCGTATGATATTGTCCAGAATTTTTCTTTCCCTATCACCAGGCCTCCTGCTTGTCCTTTTTCCATTCCTTCCTCTAAATCCATGATGTATAAGTTGAATAGGTTCGGGCTCAACGGGCATCCTTGTCTTAGTCCCTTTCCTGTCCAAAATTCCTCTGTCTTTTTATCTCTTATCTTCACTACATTTTTCGTTTCTTTGTATGTCTCCATTATTCTTCGTCTCAAATTATCTTCAATTCCTATCTTCCTCATAATTTTATTCAATTTCCTTCTATCTACTTTATCGAAAGCTGCCTTAAGATCAGCAAAGAATGCAAAAACCTTTCCACTTTTCTTACTCAGCTCCTTATTCGCTACATAGTTTACTGTGTATACTGCATCCATCGTTCCTCTATTCCTTCTAAACCCGAATTGCACTTCCCTTAACTTGGCCTCCATCTCCTTCTCCAGCCTCGCATTTAAGATACTTGCATATATCTTGTACGCCGTATTCATTAAAGTAACTCCTCGGTAATTTTTTGGGTCGTTTCTCTCTCCTTTTTTATATATTGGACTAATCATGCCTTTATTCCAATCTCCCGGTATACCCTCTCCTTTCCATATTCTGTTAATTAGCTTCAGGAACTCTTCACCTACATCTTTTTGCATATATCTCCACGCCTCGTTCTCAATCCCGTCCTCTCCTGTTGCCTTTCCCATCTTCAGTTTCTTTATTACTTCAATCACCTCTTCCTTCGATATTTCTTCGGCTCCCTCTGTTACCTCCCCTCTCGTGCCATCTTCTTCCTCCTCTTCAATGTCTAACACCACTCTTTCCTTTGTCCCTTCTAACATTTCCATGAAGTGGTCTCTCCACTCATCCATTTGTATCTCCTCGCTTATCCCCTCAGTTTTCTTTTTCCTGTATTTATTTATATACTTCCACGCTTCCGCTTCATTTTTAATGTTCCTTAACTTTTCTTCTTCCTCCCTTTCGTGCCTCATCTTCTGCTCCTTACACCATTCCTTGTGCTCCTTTCTTTCCCTCACATATTCTTCTTTTCCGATCCTTCCCTTCTTCCAGTCCCTCATCAATCTCCTCAATCTCCTTTTCCTTTCCTTCCATTCTTTATTATACCATTCTTTTCTTCCTAATCTCCATGGTATTATCCTTTTCTTATGCTTCGTGATAGCGCTCTTTACTTTCTCTTTCATCTCCCTCCAGATGTCTTCTGTATCTATTTGTGTGCTCGACCATCCTTCACATTTCTCATGATATTCTTTCCTCCCTTCTTCTCTCCAGTCGCTTCTCTCTAATTCCATTTCTTTCTCCTTTCTCCCTGTCTCCAACACTCGTGGTCCTGTCAACTCCACCTCCAGCGGGACGTGATCCGATTCCGTTCTAACTCCTTCTTCAACCATATTAATTTCTTCTCCTGCTTTGTCATTCCCTAAGATATAGTCTATAACCGATGATCCCAATTCTCCTATATACGTCCATCCCCCTTCCCTTCCGAAACTCCCATTTAATATAGCCCATCCTCTCTCTTCTATTTTATCTATTAATATACGTCCTTCTCTATTTACAACTTTATCTACCGACTTTCTGGTCTCACTTCTCTTTTCTTTCTCTTCCTCCTCATTTATCGGTCCTCCTCCGCTTCCCGTCCTCGCGTTGAAATCACCTCCTACTAGCAACCATTCTTCGTCCTCTTCTTGTATCCTCTCCCTTAGTGTTTCCATCGTATCCTCCATCTTTTGGCTGTACAGCGTGATTATTCTCCATTTGTTTCCATTATACTCTAATCTGCTTTCTACCACTTTGTCGCTAATCTCCCTAACCTCTATAAGTTTCAAATTCTTGTTGACTGCTGTTATTATCCCTCCCTTTGCTCTTCCTTTCCTGTGCTCCCTTTTCGCTGGTACACAATTCCAAATGAATTTATCGGACAATTTATTTTTAATCTTCCTCCATTTGTCTTCTTCCATCCATGTTTCAACTAGTCCTATCACGTCAAAATTCTCCAAATAGTCCCATGTTTCCTCACATTTATTAGCCAGTCCCGCCACGTTCCAAAAGCATATCCTTAACCCTCTTTCTTTCTCCACCTTATTTTCTTCTTCTCCCTCCTCTCTCACTCCCTCTCTCTCCCTCTCCCTATCCTCTCTATTCTCTACTCTTTCCGAAAAGCATCTCTACTTTCCAGCATTTCGGTTCTTTCATTCCATTTCCATTCGCAATTGTCTATCCATATTCTTTGATATCCTACCGTTGCTTTCTTCCCCTTTTCTCTCTCTGCTTTTACCATACTCCATAGCTGTTTTTGTATCTGCCTCTCTGTTGCCGTCAGATCGTCATCCATAAATATGTTTCTTGCCTTTCCTATCTCCCTCCTCTTTGCCATTATTTCTTTTTTATCTTCCCATCTATTGAATCTTACTAGCGTCATTTTGTATTCTCCTCGGCCAATTGCCTGCACTTCGTCCACTTCCACCTTCTTTTTAGTGACTTCTTCAAGAAATTTCTCCATCTTCTCTTTTCTTTCTCCTCCATTTTCTACTTTCATTCCTTTTATGATTATGTTGTTTTTTCTTCTTCTCCTTTCGGCTAATTCGGCGTTTCTTTCCATCTCCTTCATCTTCTTCATTAGTTCAGTGCTCTCTACCTTTTCACCTCCCCTGTTCTCCACTTTCTCCTCCAGCTGTTTTATTCTATTTTCTAAACTCGCTTTCTGCTCTTCCCAAAGCAGTTCTCTCTTTCTGTAATCCTCACACAGGTCGTGTATCTTTTTCATTAACTCTTCTTTATCCTTCTTTCTTTCTCTCTCTTGATCATCCATTTTCACTAAAATCTCTTTCAGCATTCTTTCCACATCCATATCTCCTTCTTTCTTTTCCTCTCTTTTAACCTTGTTTGGCGGCGATCTTATCACCCTTTTTTCTTTGCTGAAATTTTCCAAAATTTCCTTTTCCGCTTTTTCTGCTATTTCTTTTTCTTCTTCCCTTCCTCTTTTCCTTACGTATTCTGTAATTGATCCTTGGCTTCCTGTCCTATTCCTTATTTTTGACAGCTCCTCCGCCCTCGTGGGCCTGCCTCCCGTACCTTTTTCTATCGTCCTCTTTTCCTTCTCGCTTTTCTTAAGATTAATATCTATTTTCTTGTCCTCCTCCTTCTTCTCGTCCATCCGAATTTTTTTCTCGCTTCTTATCCCTTCGGCACCTCTTTCCTCCTGTCACTCTCTTCTTTATCGACCTGCTTTCGTGCTGCTCCGACTCCGGTTTCTCCGTGCCTGTTTCCGCCTCTACCCTTAACCTCCAAATTGTCGCAGCCGCACAGAATCCCCGAATTCGTCCGTAGTTCGACTCCCTCACTGCTGACTTATATCTGCAGTCAGTCCTGCATATTTGAGAATGCAAACTACCTGAAACAAAGTCGCCCCACGGCGAAGGAACGGCAGATGAGCTCGAAAAAACACTGACCGTTTGACAGGCGTGCCTCTCTCTACTTACTCAATCCCGGAAGTCGTGTCTTTTTTTTAACTTACAATTTTTTAAGAATTTTTTTAAACATGATGCAAAAAGTTAATTTTTTATAATAAAAATACATTCTACAATGTTTAAATTTAATTCTAAAATTTTTGCGATTCACTTAAACTTTTGATTTTTGAACAGCAGCTACTTGAAAATTGGTCAAATTGACCCCGTGTGACAAATGTGTTCGAAAGAAGAGGTGTGACAACTGAAGATTTTAATATAGTCACAATAATTGAATATTTATAATTATTTGAAACATACCTTTAATATGTGACAGATGGTTAGTCGCAACAGACCTTGTGGCCAATGGAAACTCGACGATTGTTTCCTTGTTGGGACGATCGGATATATCCGGCACATTTTAGCATTAACATAAAACATCCTAAAACATACCAAGTTTGGTCGAATATGCCAAGGCAAGAGATAATTACAACTGATCAACCTGATATTATACAGACACGTTTTGAGAAAACTCCTCAAATACCCACGTATCAAGTCTCAGCAATACTATTATCGTCTTTTTCATCTACTAATATAAGTGATGTCCACATCGAACACAGAGAGCAATTAAATTATTATGACATATACTTTACTCTTACCGTGCTTGACAAAATCACACAATATTTCAAATCGCAGAGGATGTATTTGCAGAATTTAAAGCAATTATCTCATGTCGCAATCCCTGGTTTCCAACAGGATGTCGTGTCAAATTTGGGACTTATTTCTTATAGATAATAACAAATGTTGAAAGACATATTTATATATGTTTAAAAAGATAATTGTTTCTATTAATATTAGAGATTTTGGAAATACATATTTTTTTATATTTATTTAAATACTATTTATATATATAATACTTACATATATCATATCTCCAAAATAAGAACAATATAGAATAATATAAATTTATTTTGTAACTTCATGTGTAGCATGTGTATGCATAGCATATTAATATTATAACATGTTTGATACACATATTAGCTTATTATTTTGCAAAAAAAAAATTTTTCAAAATTTTTTTCTACGCTGTTAAATATTAAAAACTGAAATTTTTTAATCAATACCTTGTATTAGATAACATTTTTTTTATTTTTATGCACCACATGTGTCAAAATTTATTATTTTAATACAAGATACACAGAAAAAAAAGAACATCTTGATTTAAAAATATCTATAGTTTCAACGTTGGAAAAGTTGGAAACCTTGAAATGAGATTATATTACGTTAAACGAAGAAAATTTGCTTGAATGAAGTCATTACATAGTTCTACCAAGAAACAAATTTTTAAATAAAAAGTTGACATTTTTATAAGAAGGTAGATTGTTTCGTATATACGCAAGATGACTATAATCTTTTTATTAGAAATTTCAACTCTTTATTTCAACCTTTTTTCTTGGTTAAACTATATAATGACTTTATTTAAGCAAATTTTCGTCATTTAAGGGTCCATTCGCATCAGTAGGTCCAAAAAATAGGTGATTTTTGTGAATTTTTTGTGCAGAAAGTAAACAAAATAAATTATTCAATATTTTTGGATTATATTTATGATATTTTTAAGTAGTTATACAAATTTTTTCAGCCCATTTAAATAATTTGGCGAAGCGGGATACTGGGCAACGCGCGGAATAGGTTGCTCCATGGCGGAAGTCTTCCAGGTCGTAAAATGTGTCTGAAACATCGAATCAATCGATTTTCCTGTTCAGTACAAGTGTCCCTATAGAGTAGACTACAATCATATCGATATATGCAATATTTAATTTTTTATATAAGCAAAAAAAGTATAGAAAATTTATAGTAAAAAAATTTTTCTCTTTGAACTGCCGCCATTTTATGAATTTTTATTCAAAATAATTTTTTTTAGTCTACTCTATAGGGACACTTGTACTGAACAGGAAAATCGATTAATTTGATGTTTCAGACACATTTTACGACCTGGAGGACTTCCGCCATGGAGCAACCTACTGGGCGCGTTGCCCAGTATCCCGCTTCGCCAAATTATTTAAATAGGCTGAAAAAATTTGTATAACTACTAAAAGTATCATAAATATAATCCAAAAATATTGAATAATTTATTTTGTTTACTTTCTCCACAAAAAATTCACAAAAATCACTTATTTTTTGGACCTACTGATGCGAATGGACCCTTAACACAATATAATCTCATTTCAAGATTTCGATGTTAAAACTAAGAATATTCTTTTTTTCTGTGTAGTATTATTGTAACTCCATTGGTTTAGTTAAATTGATATTATTTTAGTTAAATTAACGAATAAAACTCAAGCTTAATACAGTAAAGCAGAATAAACAACAAAAACATATAATAAAATCGCATTATTACAAAATGCTTTTTAGAGAAACAGCTATTGTATTTGATGAAAAGAACGATCCGCCAATGCGTCAAATAGACATTGCCCGTTTATTAGGACATGCAATGGCATATCAGTGCCTTTATAGTGACCGTATCGGTCCGTTTTCCTGGTCTTACATGTGGTTGAATCAGGGTATTTCAACGCTACTTGCAATAGACGCTATCGATCAGGTACTTTTTAGTTAAAGTAATTTTGTAAAACAATAAGACATATATACGAAGGTCGGTACGAGAGTAATGCCTCCTAATTTTTTTTTTTTATTTTATTCCTGGAACTTTGGTCTACATGAGTTTAATCCTACTCCTTTATGGTGCACATTTATTATTTTTCCACATAATCACCATCTCTTTCTGTACACTTTTGCCATCTGTAAATAAGACGCTGTATACCCGTGCGGTAAAAGTGTTTGCTTTTATTCTTGAGTTAAAAAGATGTAAGATTAAACTTATGTAAACACCAAAGTTCTAAAAATAAAATTTTCTTAAAAAGAAATTAAGAAACGTTACTTTTATACCAACCTTCGTACATATTTAAGTAAAACTAATACAATACAATATAATATAATAAAAGTCGAGACAAAGTCTTTTTATGCAACACGTGCATGGAAAGTGCCTTATTACGCACGCTACGCGTGCGTGATAGACTACTTTCCAGGCACTTGCCACATAAAATAGGGTGTGTAACACGTGTGTTAAGTTGAAAATTGAACGTGCGGGTGATCGCACTCGCCTCCGGCTCGTGCGTCCACTCCGCACGTCCAATTTCCATCTTACAGCACTTGTAACACAATATACTATTTCAGGTACTACCTAATACAAACTAATGACATTATACATTCTACAGGAACTTTACTGTATACCTAGAATTAATAAAAAATAGTAAAGTTATTTTAAGTGATAATTCACAATCAGTCTGATAGTGATGCATGCTGTCAATATGAGTATTTAATCCGGTTTATTTTTAGCGGTTAAATTAAATTAAATTACATTAAAATTTTTTATGTCTAGGCTTTCCCAAATTACCTTATAAAAGATTTTTGTTTGTCGTTCAAACTCTACAAGAATCTCTTCGTCTCGATACTGATTTCATCATGAAACCTCTTATATCAGAAGTAAACAGTATTTCTGATATCGATTCAGGCTTCTATTTTGCCTATTATATCAAAGGTAACTTAATAATTAAATTAGATAATAATCTATAAATATTTAAACGTCAAAGGTGAATAAGTTATGAGCATTTATCTCTATTTTATTATAATTTAAATTTATAATAAAAAAGAAAAGAGGAAGATAATTAATTCAAGAAACTAAATTTATTATCTTCTTACAAGATTAACTATTTTGACGAATATTTACGTAGATTACAACAAATACAGATTTAGACGTATATATATAATCTTATTTTATGACGTGAATTTCCGTAGCACCTGCTATATTGCGCATGTTACAACAGGTGCTTCGTAAATTCGTGTTTCAGGATGGTTTAAAAAAATATTTGAGCTATGAGTAAGTAAAAATTGTAACATCATAACTTCTAAAATACTAGGAAATATAATAATGAATTTAAGTGATGTATGATTTAAGATTTGTGTCATGTATGAAGTATAATATAAATTTTTCTGCTAGTATAAAAATGTAATAATTTTAAATTACGTAATGCAACTTATTAGAATATTTATTAGAAATTATGTCATTAAATTTTACAGTTCTTCTTATTCTGGAAAGACAAATATTGATACTTTCTGGCACTTTATGGCACTTGCTATGCAAGCTGCTCACGAAAAGCATATATAATAAGTATGACGTAGAACACTTCAATGTAAAAGAGAGAATGGAAGCTTGGACGACGAGAGAGCACTATCCTGTGATAAACGTAACGCAAAACGGGACTGTCATTACAGTAACAATAGAAAGTACAAACACAAGTAAAAAGAAATGGTGGATACCTTATATCTCAACCACAAAGGAGGATCCTGGTTTTCCTTTATTCAAATCAATGCAGTATGTTTCGACAAATAAATATCTTTTTACATATAAGGATACAGATTAGATTATAGTTAATTTTAAACAAATAGGTAAGTTCTAATTGAGAAATATACTGCGTATACTTGTACATGTTTAGCACACATACATTTTACATTTGTCAATCTTATTACATTCCTCAATTTTATTTTATTTAAACAAACGCAAGCATTTCTTTTGTGTGTAAAGTACATGTGCATTGTACATAATATTTAATTATGAAAAATTACGAAATACGTGTTTGATTATTTCAAGGAGCTACTTATTTAAAATGGGTTGTTCCTCCAAGTGTGTGCCGCAGGATAATCTCAACTCAAAAATTTTAAATGAAACTTCTTATATTGTAGTATATCGTTTGAAAAAGCATTAAAAAAAATTTTTTTATCGTAAACCAGAGGTTGATACGTTGACCCATTCGGGAGTTATTTAGGGTCAAATTTCAAAAAGTCCAATTTTTTACCCTAAATACCTCTTAAACGGGTAAACCATATCAATCTCTGGTTTAGGCAAAAAAATCTATTTTATACCTTTTCACGATATATACATATATATATATATATATATATATATATATATATATATATATATATATATGTATGCCGATTGCAATATATATATATATATACACACAATACAATATTACCCTCCTCATTCTGATGATTTTCATCATCCATTCCACTCCTTCTCCTCCTTCTGACATTATTGTTGTTTCCGGTATGCCCATTGCCTTAGTTTCCATCAGAATATGGTTCCAAGTTTTCTCTTTCTCTCCACATAATCTACATTCTCTTTTACTGTCCTCCTCCCAGTATTTATTTCCTCTCCAACATCTGAATCTAGCTAGAGTCTTCAGTAGTTTTTCTTTTCCTTTTTGGCCCAAGTATTTCGCTCTTCGTACTCCCTTCCACCTTTTGTATTCTTTCGCCGAAACTGACTTTTTTTTATTTTTTCTTTCCTCCAGCTGCTTTTCTTTATACTTTTCCATCCATTCTTCCACTGTATTTATTCCTATAGCTTCTCTTTCCCAACGGCTCGTTCCTCCTGCTTCATATAGTTCTTTCATTCTTTTGCCCCAGTTTGTACTTTCCCACTCTATCTTATCCATTTCTTTTCTGCACTCTTTTAGTATCACGTTTTCTAACTCGTTCTTTATTCTGTCTTGATACCTTATCGCTCTCTCTCCCGCTTCTAGGCTTATATCTTCTCTATGGCTGCCTCCTCTCTAACTATATGTATTCTGGAGTACACCTGTTCAATCCTAAAATTCATCTTATGTACCTTTCCTGTAGCGCTTCGACTTCTTTTCATTCTCTCCATCCCCATACTTCTACTCCATACAACATGATGCTTTTCACCATAACATTGAACATCATAATTCTTCTGTCAAAGTCTCCTCCAAATTTCCTCTCTCCTATTCCCCATATCTGTGCATTGTCCACATATAGTGCATCGTCCTTGTTATTCTTCTTAAACGTAAAACCCAAGTATTTAAATTTTCTTTTTTCTTCTAATTCTTCATTCTTCCATTTCCACTTTCTTTCTTGACTTCTTTGCTTTTTGCAGAAAACTAGTATCTTGGACTTACCCGCATTTAGGGTTAATCTCTTTCTTTCAAGATATTTTTTCAGGGTTTTCAACATTCTCTTCATGTCCTTCTCAGACTCCGTCAACATTGCCAGGTCGTCTGCATATGCAAGTGCACATATTTTTATTCTGCCGATTGCAATTCCTCCGACTTGTCTTTTCTTCAAAAATTCCTCCACATTTGCTAAATATAATATAAAGAGTAATGGGCTTAGGGGGCAGCCTTGTCTTAGTCTCCTCTCTGTCCAGAATCTTTCTGTTACTTTGTTTTCTGATATTACTCTAGTCTTAGTCTCCTTATATATATCTTTTAGTCTCTTTATTAGTCTTTCACTAATTCCTTGTTCTTTTATATTCTTCCATAGCAACTCTCTATTTACCTTGTCGAAAGCCGCCTTTACTGCAAAAAAAAACGTATAGCTTTCCCTTCTTTTTTGCTAGCACTTTCTTCGCTGCTGTTTTCAATGCATATATATTATCTATGCAGCTTCTTCCTTTTTTGAAACCTGCTTGTATTTCCGGTAATATTTTAAGCCGTTTTGCTTCTTCTCTTAACCTTCCTTCCAAGATTATCGCGTATATTTTGTATGCTGTGTCCAGAAGTAAAATCCCTCGATAATTTCCTGTTTCTTTTTTGCTACCCTTTTTATGTATTGGGTATATTTTTCCCTCTTTCCATCCACTTGGTATCTCTCCTCCTTGCCATATTTTTTGTAAAATTTTTCTTAGTTTTCCCTTCGTTTCCTTGTTCACATGAAGCCAAGCTTCATTTTTTATACCGTCTTCTCGCTGCTTTCTTCTTCTTTAATCTTGCTATTGCTCTGCCTACTTCCTCCTCTGTTATACCATCAGTACTTTCCTCTATACTTTTTTTTAATACTTCTTTTTGCTGCTCTTTTGATTCTTTGTTTTCCTATCTTAATTGTATCTCTTCCCTCTAGTAATTCCATAAATTGTCTTTTCCATTGCTCTTCTCCGATGCTATTATCCGGCTTCTCTCTTCCTCCTCTCTCCTTTATGTACTTCCAAATTTCCGTTTCATTGGTTATTTCCATTATCTTTTTCTGCTCTTTTTCCCTTTCCTCTCTCTGTTTTTTTTCGCACAACTCGTTGTGTTTTTGTCTCTCTTCTGTATATCTCCTTCTTTCAATTTTTCCTCTCTTCATTTGCCTTAACACTCGGTTCAGTCTTTTTTTGCTTTCTCTGCATTCTTTGTCCCACCACTTTTTTCTCCTATCTTTGGCTTTTTAATCCGGATGACTCTTTTACACACTGCTTTTCTAACTTTCTTGACTAACTCATCCCATTCCTCTTGAATACCTTTTTTCTGCTTTCCTTTTCTCTAAGTTTTCTTTGTAAAAAGCTACTCCCTCTTCTGACCAGTCTTCTATCTCTTTTTCTTCCTCTTTTTCTGTTTCTTGTTCTATTTCCACTTTTGCGGTTGTCTGTAGTATTAATTCCAACGGTATATGGTCTGATTCGGTCCTTTCTCCTACTTTGAATTCTTCTATTACATCCCATGCTTCTACGTTGCAAATTGCATAATCTATTACCGAGCTTCCTAGTGTTCCTGCAAACGTTCATTCTCCTTGCTCGTCACCTTCTTTATTTCCATTCAGTAATCCAAGTCCCATTTTTTCTACTGTCTCTATAAATTCAACTCCCTGTCTGTTTTCAATTTTATCCTTCGACTTCCTTGTTTTATCCTCTTCTTCTCCATTCTACAAAATCCCGCCTTCTTCGGCTGTTCGGGCGTTGAAATCACCTCGTATTATTGTTTTCCTGTGGCCTTCATTTTCTATTAATTCCTTCATCTCTTTTAAGAGTGTTTTCTTTCCCTCTCTGTTGTACATATATTGATATGATCCTCCATTTTTCTTTCCTGATTTGCAAGTCACAGCTGATTATCCCTTGGCCGTCCTTTTGTACGCTTTCTTTTTTAATTGCTTTTCTTATTCTGGTTATCATGCCTCCAAATCCTCTACCTTTCTTTTTATCTCTCTTTGCATATTGTATTTCCCAGTTAAAGTCCGTTGGGAGTAGATGCTCTATCTTCTTCCACCCTTCCTCTTCTATACAGGTTTCTGTGAGGTTGACTATGTCAAACCATTTCACATAGTCCCAGAAATCTTTATCTTTCCTTCCATATTTCAGAACATTATACTTATTTTCCTCTTAGCTTCCTTGCATTCATTGTTTTTATTATGTGCCTTCTTGTCCTTCTCTACTCCATTCTCGTGCCATCCTTTTCGCCTCTTCCGCCGTCCTCTGATTGGAAAAACGTCTGCAATTCTAACCTTGCTTTGGCCTTGTTCTATCTGTACCATTTATCTTCTATTTTTAACTTCCAATATCTAACTACCACTTCCTTTTCTTGCGCTCTCTGTTCTTTTGCCATCTTCACAATCTTCTTTTATAATTCCCTTTCCTTTACCGTTCTGTCACTCTCAATGTAGATTTCTTCTCTTCCCAGTCGGCTTTTGCTTTCCATTATTCTTCTTTTATTTTCTTGATCTTTTATTTTTGACTGTATTATTTTTCCTTCTCCTACTAATCTTGCTCTTTTTACCTTCGCCTTTACTCCCAGCTGTTCTTTCATATTATATTATCTCAAGTGTTTATATTAAATCACATTTCTTTATGCACAAATTAATTAAAAACCAGGATATAATATACAGACGACGGCTCAAAATCATCTCAGTGTAATTTGATATTATAATAAATAAAATTCACAATTTCTATTATACAGAGTGCCCCAAAGCAACCTTGACATCGCAAAATGGTATAAGACTTTTTTGTTCATCTCGATCCGTTCTGCCTCCTCACGAGCGTTGTCAAAGGTGCTTTGGGACACCCAGTATATATATAAACCTAAAAATTTATATATACTATGCAATTTTATTTATAGTACATTTCTGTATAATCCTAATTTATTAATCATAAATAAAGTACAAGTATTTAAAAATATTGTCTGCAAAAATTGATCAAAAGTATGTAATAATCGAATCAATTTTTTGATTGTACAACAGGATATTATCGCGTTAATTACGATGCCCAGAGTCTGGAAAAAATCGCGGACTATCTAAACTCTGACCAATATATCAGAGTACATGTTCTCAATCGTGCTCAAATCATGGATGATGCATTTCACTTTTTAATCAAAGGCCAACTCGACTTGTCCGTATTCCTGAAACTTACAACATACTTATCGATGGAGAGAAATTATATATAGCATGGTATCCGATGTTCAAGGCTTTTTAATATTTGTCGTATTTCTTTCCATTTGAAGAGAGTTATTATATCAAGGTAATTAATAACAAAATTTATCTGTTATGCATGTTAAATATTAAACCGCAATAAATTTATATCAATTATTTCTTGATATTTTTAAGAAAGTAAAATATGGAAAGTAAGAACGTCTTTATATACATTCGTAATATTTATTTTGTCAAAGAGCAGAAAATTTAAAGAACAATGTTTCACACGTGTCTATATATAAGATTTACATTTTGCGCATTAAACATTACTTCTACTTTTCTCATGAATTCATTCATTTTTCACATATACTTAATATCAAAGTAATAAATTGTTATGTATAACTGAATCGATGAAGTTTTATGCAAATATATCACATTAAGTAATATTATAAACATTTCTTATTACAAATTTAACACTTCAAATAGTTCAAATACAAATACAAACAATAATTTCTATAGAATTCTGATTATGCTTGATTCATAAAAATAAGAAAGTTCATTATTAATACGTATATTCAAATATGTAGGGGAGACCGGGGCAAACTTGACACTAGGCTTTTTGCCAATTTAAATCTATCGTAGAAACTTGCCTTTCCTACTGTAAATGCGTCTATATGTGCCAGTATATTATCAATGGAATTTGGTAACATTCTCAGTTATGGTTGTGTTTGGAACAAGCTCGCGCACGAGCCTGGTCTCGTGATCGATTTAGATGAGGAAGGAACAAATATATCGAATATATGTGTAGAGAGAGAAATTGTGTATCGTGATTTATTTGAATGAAAGAAACTTCTAAATGGCAGAAATATTCAATGAATACCAACATTTGTTCAAAACTGCCACAAAACCTTACCAGTATTCGTACAATAAAAACCAGTTAATCGCAGATATAATTTTGAATAACAAATGTGCAACATAAAATGTCTATGTGTGACAAGAAATATAAGTCGTATCAATTATAATGAAAAGAAAAGATTAATTAGTAAGAACGGATTTCTTCCTTGATATTGATAAATTCTCTGTTTTACAATAATGATTATGTGCGTGAAATATATTTCGTATAGTCAATCGACACTTATGTGAAAAATGAGGCATAACTTAACTTGTTTGAAATAGAAAATATCAATTATTAATCCTGCAATTTATATCAAGAAAAGGAAATTCTTTGAACATAAACAAATAGTACATAATATATAAGAATATAGCACAAAGCAATATTAATCCTAGAAAGCATTAATGAGCATAGAATCAATGTATCAATTTAATTCTTCGTAGTTAAATAGGTTTTGGTTAAATAAATTTTTCAGTCAAAAGGAACTAAGTTCACTCACAATGAACGAAGGAATGAAAGAAGAAATATAATTAAGGTGGTCCTTTCGCGGACCCAGCTAGTCAAGTAACAGTCCGTCATGAGGTAATTGAAAACAAACATATTGACAAACATTACACAACATTCCAATAATTATAATAATATAATATGATTTTACACGCACGATTTAATCGTATTTAATTATTTACTAATTAAAAAAATATCACAATAGTAGTGCGGTTGGACTCGATTTAGGTTAGGTCAGGCATGACAGTACGAGTAAAGCAATATGCGATTGGACCACTACTTATTTAACCTCATATATCAGAGCAAAACATTCGGCAAGCCCTTATTTTCAAGGTATGTACGAAATCCGGAAACTTCAGGGAATATTTTAAGACATGAATAATGTATTCATCTGATCGCTAAGTACATGTATTATTCGTTGAAAACCTCGGACGTGGCGATTTGCATCATTCTATCTTTCTCGTTCATTAGATGTAAACAGAATGACAATGGCACGCTCCGCGAACGCACATTTAGAATGACTTATTATTTCTTGTAAAGTGTCGGTAACCTTACTTGATTTTTCGTACACATGCCCCTTATTACTGTATATTTAACATATATCAAATTTAGGTACCTATCTAATACTTGTTCTCACGAAAGGACCACCTTAAAAAGCTCAATAAGTTGTTACATATCTCACATAATTAATCATTGTTCATGAAGATTGATACATCAATTCCCTGTAAACGAATGCCAATATAATTTGCTATTATTTTTCTGAAAACATAGATAATATACCTTGAAAAGGAATAAATGCACGCAAGATTACTTATTGAAACGCAAAGAAATTGTATAGATATACTTGAATCGCAAAAGATGGTTATTTATAAGAATATTTACAAGAAGAAACGCTTTGATTGTCCAGAATCAATACGATATAATTAAGGTGCGATTTCATGGGCGTCAGTTGACGCGCGTCAAAACGATTTTGTGACGTCATGTTGTTTCTGCGTCGACGCTGAAGAAGTTCAGATTTTCCAACTTCTAGCGTCAAAGTGTCATGTCGGTTCGTTAAAAATCGCGAACTTTTTTCTAAACGCAAAATAGGAAATATCGCGTGGTAAAATCCATGCACTGCACGATTCTCAAAAATCTCTGCAACCCAGTATTTCTTTTTTTTATATTTCCTCTTTTTATTTTCTTCAATTGCAGCTATCACGACAAATGCTGCTGCTATACGTCTTTTTTGAATTTCTGAATTTCTTGAATTTATAACATTTGCACATTCTACCATCCACTCATAATATTTCATTGACGGCGAACACATTTTTTCGAAAACTACTGCAATAAATAATAACGCTGCAGGTTATGTGTATCAATTTCTCGACGCGAGTTCCAAAAATTGACGCATGGTCAATTGACACATTGACGCTTCTTCATTGCGCGTCAGAATATCGGCGTCAACTGACGCCCATGAAAAAGCACCTTTAGAGAAATATTTCTGAGAATAATTCTAATTTGTCAATTGTTCACGGTTAAACATATGAATGAATAGAATATTTCAAGAGATTTTATCAGCATCAAACTCGAGCTAATATTAATCGATTATCGCAATCGGTGATAACGACACAGGTACGCATGTACGTTACATGTAATTGAATACAAAAGATCTGATGATCACGCTTTCTCGAACGCAAGTAAAAGAATAAGAAATATTTTACAGTTTGTTACAATCAGTAATTGATTGCAATCAACGAATTAAACAAAGTATATAAACTTTAACTGAGCTCATTTCTATTAAATTTGACTCGAAATTAATTTGAGCACAACGCTTCGATTAGTGAGGATGTATTCCTCTCAACTTGCCCTCTCGATATATTGGCAAGCTGAAATTCGTAACCGATCGGAAAAATCAAGATCCCTTGCGGATCGTGTAACGATAGACGAGAGTCTAACGTCCGTACTCGTGAATGTAATAAAACGGTTACCTTTGAATTAAAGTTCTCATCATTTAAGATATACTCGGAATTATAAATGGTCTTACAGACCAAGCTACGGACAGATTTCCTCTCGATTTGTAAGTGGCTTCTCGTATTCCACCTGAACAGGCCTTCTCGAATGTTTCCAATATGGCTGCCTTTCCTCGTTTCCAGAATCGTCGCAGGAATTTCCAACAGGGCTCGTGTTCTTTATTTCGACGAACGTCGCCTCTCAAACGTATCGCATATACGATAAACCGATACAATAATTGTTTCACCTCGAACAGAATTTGATCACGCTACGACTCGAAAGTAATATCCACTGCGAAAAAGAGTGACGCAATTATTACGTTATAGAACAACGAATACAACGGGTGTGTGCAGTTAGACATCCGGAAGACGAATGCTCGCTCGCCCGGGCTGCGCGCCCCTCCCAACATGCTTACGCACGCGCGGTAGTCCTACGCCTCTACGCCTGGGACGCAACGCGGCCGGCGCCTATTGCGCGCATTCACACCGGTCTTCTCAGAACGCGCGGCCTGATCTACCGCAACGCAAATGCCACAGATGGTCGCACTTACACAATTTCTCTTTCTCTCTTTTTCTTTTTCCTTCAACTTCAAACAGGTTGACTTTTTAGCGCGACATAAGCATTTTCGACGGTAAAAAGTAATTTTTCTGATCTCTCGAAAATTTCTACTCTTTCATCGAGCTCTACTCTTACGAACCTATATATAAGATTTTGACGGGATAGATGCTGTATACAAATCCGATAATAGATTTTGCATATTTTCAAAATTTTTATGTTTTTGAAGTGACAAAAGTGAAAAACGACGTCCGGGGCAAAATCGATGCTTCGTCGACTCCCAATAACGATGCTTGTCATGCAGCCGTATGGCTCATGACAAATGTGTACGCACGTCCGATCGCGAGTTTACTTGCATTAATTGTTTTTCAAACATGAGTTTAGATGAAGGTAATTGAAAGTTCAACAATTTTTGTTCTTATTATTTCATTTATTTCCAATAATTGTCTTACTTTGTTCCGAATTTTTGTACTTTCTAAATACACGATAAACAATGTATTTTTATTTTCAGACAATAAGTTCCAGATCAAATTGTGCATGTTGATCAGGCAAAGTATCGAGTTTGCCCCGGCATTTTTCAATTTGAAAGTTTGTGTTCGCGTCACTTTTCCTTTTCTAGAGGCAAAACAAAGTGACGTACAGCAAAACTTTCTGAAGCAATTTTGTATCTGAAAGAACACTCTTTAAATGTGTACCATTAAATTCGTTGGAAAAGTTTAATTAATTGTTGAAAATTAATTTTGAAAAAATTGTGTCGAGTTTGCCCCGGTCTCCCCTACATACACATCATGTTTTTCTTTATCCAATATAATGAGCAACCAATGTAATCTCTTTATGTTTTTTAACGATTCAAAAGGACAAAATGATGAAAATATTGGATAAACTTTATCAGAAAATAGGACATGAAGAAAAAAGTGATCCCATCCATTTTGACAGTAGTTTAAAACAAGAGATCGCAAGATGGGCATGTGTTTTCGAATCTTATAAGTGCAGGAAACAGGATTATTTTAAATTAAGTACACATTTGTTACAGAAAGACAAGAGGTATTTTTACAATTTTAATTTTTCAATTTTTAATAATGGACGAAGCATTCCTATTTGTGCAATTTATATATTTATGCAACGCTTAATGAATTACCTAATCAAGATGCAAGAGTACAAGCATAATTTTCATTTCTAATGTACATATGTTCTTTCTGACATTATAGTCTTTTGCCTTGGTGGAAGGAATGGACATATTGTAATGGTTTATTAGGAGCAGAGAATGTTACTTGGAATGAAGTGTTTCAAATATATATAGAGAAACCAAATTATATACTTTTAAAATGCCTGGCTTGCTCGGAGAATTTCTCTATTACCCGTAAATATTTAGAGTTAATAGCGTCAGAACATTATGATGAAAAAATAAAAGATAAAGACCGAATTTACATTTTTCATTCTATCGTTGCAAGACGTGCAAAGAATGATACGATGCTTGATTATATATTAGAAAATTTTTATAACGTGAAACCAAGGTACAAATATCTTTTTTCATAAAGATTTGATTTCATAAAAAGATATATGTTTGTACTCATAAAAATTCGGTATAAGTATGTATCAATCTGTTCTCTTGTTTTTACAGAGAAATCATAGTCCAAGAGCTGACGACACTTTTGGCCAAGTGATTTTATAAATCACGATTTTCCGTTATAACCTGCGTGGACGACTCTCCTTTGATAATCCGAACACCTGGCTGGCCGTACTTAGGGGGTTTAGAAGTACGCAGGTGAGAAAAAAAAACGGATTTTTAAGTCATAGTATAAGTCTTAATTTTTATCGGATATTGATAATTGATCACTCAGGAACATGCAAATAAATTGCCAGTTTGATTGCTCGGGGGGAATTAGTCGCCAGGCTTAATTAAAAATAATTAAAAATAATTATTTTTAAGTCATACTATAAAAGCTGGGTTTTTTTTACTAACAAGTATAGTGCTAACACATACCACCCAAAAAAAGCCAAGTGAAAATTTTGGTGGCAACATCTCTAAAAAAATTATTGAAAATGCACAAAGCCGGCGCGCGGCAGAGGGGTCTGATGATGGCCTCAATTGTTTTTAGCGTCCATGAGTTTTTAAAAACGTGTATTTTAACTATCATTATCATATCAATTTATGAAAAAATTGATAAATAATAAATAACATGTAAAAATAAAAAAAATGACTTTGCTGGCGCAGCGTTGCGTTTTTTGTGAAGATAGCCGGATATAACCGTCAGACCCCTTCGCCGGCTGGCTCCGGTAACTTAGCCGGTCAACTTTGACTTTATTAATTTTCATATTTTTTTATCGTTTGTTGGTCGTTTGTTGGTGATTGTTGGCCTAATTACAACGTTTGTTGGTTCTTAATTTTTTTTTAAATTTAAAAAGAAAAATTAGCATTAAGTTAGCCGGAAAAATTTTATTTTTAATTTCAAAAAAACCTAATCGATGCGTAATCGTTTGCTGCTGATTGTTGGTCTAATTTTAGCGTTTGTTGGTTTATTATTAGTCTTAAAAACAAAAAAAAACGAAAAGTTATCTCACATATTAAAGTAATCGAAGATTGGTTTATTTGCCTACGACTTAAGCTTTATTTCTATCAATTTAAGGCTAACATCTATAAAACTGCCATATGAATACGGGCCTTAACATCGGCAGAAAATCACGAAAAGATAAAGAAACATGGTGGTTCGTGGGAAGCACACACACACACACACACACACACACACAACGGGGGGTGCGAGGGGGGGGCCTTCGGCCTCTCCTCCCCCGCACCCACCCCGCCGGTAGGCTGCGTGGACCTCGCTTTACAACATAAAGTACATGCTAAGTTGTAAAACGAAATTATAAAGTACATGCATGGGGGAGGGTGCAGGGGAGAAAAGCCTTTCTGTTCACGTGCGCTCACGCATGTAAGTCTCCTTGCACCCCTCCATGCATGTGCTTTATAATTTCGTTTTACAACTTAGCATGTACTTTATGTTGTAAAGCGAGGTCCACGCAGCCTACCGGCGGGGTGGGTGCGGGGGAGGGGGGGGCCGAAGGCCCCCCCCTTGCACCTCCCGTTGTGTGTGTGTGTGTGTGTGTGCTTCCCACGAACCACCATGTTTTTTTATCTCTTCGCGATTTTCTGCCGATGTTAATGCCCGGTGTCCACGATGCAAGAACTGTGTCCAAGTTTCGATTTAAGCCAATCAACTTGCAGCTCTTACAGAAAAGTAGCAGTTTCATTGGCTTAAACCGAAACTTGGACCCAGTTCTTGCATCGTGGACACCGGGCTTAAGGCCCGTATTCATATGGCAGTTTTATAGATGTTAGCCTTAAATTGATAGAAATAAAGCTTAAGTCGTAGGCAAATAAACCAATCTTCGATTACTTTAATATGTGAGATAATTTTTCGTTTTTTTTGTTTTTAAGACTAATAATAAACCAACAAACGCTAAAATTAAACCAACAATCATCAGCAAACAATTACGCATCGATTAGGCTTTTTTGAAATTAAAAATAAAATTTTTCCGGCTAACTTAATGCTAATTTTTCTTTTTAAATTTAAAAAAAAATTAAGAACCAACAAACGTTGTAATTAGGCCAACAATCACCAACAAACGACCAACAAACAATAAAAAAATATGAAAATTAATAAAGTCGAAGTTGACCGGCTAAGTTACCAGAGCTTCGCCGGCTTTGTGCATTTTCAATAATTTTTTAGAGATGTTGCCACCAAAATTTTCACTTGGCTTTTTTTGGGTGGTATGTGTTAGCACTATACTTGTTAGTAAAAAAAACCCAGCTTTTATAGTATGACTTGAAAATAATTATTTTTAATTATTTTTAATTAAGCCTGGCGACTAATTCCCCCCGAGCAATCGAACTGGCAATTTATTTGCATGTTCCTGAGTGATCAATTATCAATATCCGATAAAAATTAAGACTTATACTATGACTTGAAAATCCGTTTTTTTTTCTCACCTGCGTACTTCTAAACCCCCTAAGTACGGCCAGCCAGGTGTTCGGATTATCGAAGGAGAGTCGTCCACGCAGGTTATAACGGAAAATCGTGATTTATAAAATCACTTGGCCAAAAGTGTCGTCAGCTCTCCGCCTATCAGTGTGCCTGTAGCATTAGCAGATAATCATGGTAATTATTCAGTTTACACCCCTCACCTCCGATTTTGATGAACTAAGGCTCAATCGACGCGTTTTTGTACGAAACGAAAGAATCTGGCAGAAAAAAGTGTCGCTCTGCCCCGCGACGCGAGATATTAAACGTTAAAGTTGACAGGAATCAGGTTATGATTCCTGTCATACCGACGACATGTAGCAACACTGAACGTGCCCTGCGGCCACATGCGCATGCTCAGTGGTCGCACGCGCATGTAAAACTGCGCCAATTTTAAATGAATCAATCGTGCAGAATAACCAAGCATCTCGATTCAAGCAGTTAGGTCTCACGCTAGGAGTTTCATTAGTTTAATTATGCGTGGGAAGCACACACACACACACACACACACACACACAACGGGGGGTGTAAGGGGGGCTTTCGGCCCCCCCTCCCCCGCACCCACCCCGCCGGTAGGCTGCGTGGACCTCGCTTTACAACATAAAGTACATACATGCTAAGTTGTAAAACGAAATTATAAAGTACATGCATGGGGGAGGGTGCAGGGGAGAAAAGCCTTTCTGTTCACGTGCGCTCACGCATGTAAGCCCCCTTGCACCCCTCCATGCATGTGCTTTATAATTTCGCTTTACAACTTAGCATGTACTTTATGTTGTAAAGCGAGGTTCACGCTGCCTACCGACGGGGTAGGTGCAGGGGAGGGGGGGCCGAAGGCCCCCCCCCTCGCACCCCCCCGTGTGTGTGTGTGCTTCCCACGCATAATTAAACTAATGAAACTCCCAGAGTGAGACCTAACTGCTTGAATCGAGATGCTTGGTTATTCTGCACGATTGATTCATTTAAAATTGGCGCAGTTTTACATGCGCGTGCAACCACTGAGCTGAGCATGCGCATGTGGCCGCAGGGCACGTTCAGTGTTGCTACATGTCGTCGGTACGACAGGGATCTCATAACCTGATTCCTGTCAACTTTAACGATTAATATCTCGCGTCGCGGGGCAGAGCGACACTTTTTTCTGCTAGATTCTTTCGTTTCGTGCAAAAACGCGTCGATTGAGCCTAAGTTCATCAAAATCGGAGGTGAGGGGTGTAAACTGAATAATTACCTTCAATATTTATTACTAAAGTTGTTTACTTAAGTATATATTGTATATGCTATACATTACAAACATGTTGTTCTAATTGTGCTGATTACTAAATATTATATACATAGCGCCGGTCTTTCATAATATAAAATTAACATACTAATTAAAGATAAATAAGTACCAAAATAATCCTGTTTTAGATTAAAAAATTTGTGGACGGTTTAGCAATGTGGCCAATTGTACACCCACTCATTGACGATAGATTATGTAACAAGGTAATTATTATTACCGATAATTATGAGGGACTACGTTGTTTAGAATTCTTATAGCTTGGGGACAAATTATTATTTATTAATACTAAATTGTGTATGTGTATGTATACGTTTTTAATCAACCCAACAATTTTATTTTAGATAAAGAAATGCATAAAAGATGACGACTACATATTAATAGATGCAATGATTTTTAGGAAAGTTATGCTTCTTAAACTCAAAATAGAATTACGCTCATCTGAAATAATGCGACACGTGCATCACTTTCGAAATTTTAATTTATAAATCTATATTAATGTGGAATCTTTATTAATAATTTATATAAATATAATATATCGAGCTAACATAATTTAATTTGAAGATTAAACGAACTTACCTTAAGTGAAGTTCGATCTTAATTATGCCGTGGGTCTCGTCCGGATGAATGATTATGTAGTCGCGCCTCCGCGCGCACGTTTGCAACAGTTTCTATTTTAAAGTTAAGAAAACGCCCGCCTCAGGTGGCGCGATCCGCGGCGTCGGCGCCGCCGGTGCTGCCGCTGTTTCCCGTCATTTTTTAGATCCCAGTCAAATTGCGGGTGTTTAGGGAAGGGTGTAGTCTCACGACATAGGGTGGGGGGTTCATCCGGACGAGACCCACGGCATAATTAAGATCGAACTTCACATAAGGTAAGTCGTTTAATCTTCAAATTATGCCTAAGGGTCTCGTCCGGATGAATGATTATGTAGATGTTGAGAGAGAGAGAGAGAGAGCGATTTGTCCCCCTCTGATGAGCGGGCGCGAATCTGGTGGTACTGGTGTTTTGTTTTTCTTTTCCTTTTATTAGCGTGTAAATCAAAGTAATGAGTATTTTCCTTTTGCTTTTTTCTTTTTTAGCATATAAACTAGAGTAATGAGTGTTATCTGAAAAGGAAGTTAATGTGATAAGGTAGCGTTCGCAAACTCTTCGGGATCGATTATTGGTCGATTATAGAAATTGGCGAAGACCTTGGAATCGCCGGTCCAACCTGCTGCTTTCTTAATTATTTCGGCTGGGACTCCTTTCCTGGCCGCAAGAGAAGTTGATGCGTGCCGGGTGCTATGTGCGCCGAACGCGCTATTTACTCCGCATTCCCTCATAGCTTCTCGTATCCACCTGCTTATTGTTTGTACACCCACTGCTCTGTGGGGTTGTTTAAGTGAAATGAAGAGATTGTCGCAGTTTTCTGATCGTAGATCCTTCGTGCGTTGGATAAAATGTTCTGTTAGGCCAACTAGACAAAGGTTTCTTCTTTCCGTGAATCTCGGAAAAGACAGAAGTGGTTGATATCGACCCGGAGCGGATGTCTTCACGCGGTCCGGAACCTTAATGATCATTTTTTCCTCGCTTATTGCGATTTGGGAAATTCTCAGTGCTGCTATTGTCTGGCAGCGTTGTCCCGAGCCCAGGGCCAGAAGGAGAACCAATTTTTTCGTGAGTTTTTCCAAAGGTAAATCATCGTGTGGGAAGAGGGACCCCAGGTTTGATATGACTGGTGCAGGATCCCAGATGTAATCGTAGCGTGCTCAGGGCGGCTTTGAGACGCTTGCTCCTTTGCAGAAACGTTTTATTAGCGGGTCGTCTCCGATTTTATTGCGTGATATCAGAGAGACGGCGGATCTCGAAGTATTTAGGGTGGAAAAGGAGCCCGTTGTTTTTAGTTCTTCCACTAGGAAGTCTAGCACCTCGTTCACTTTAGGCTGGAAGGGGATGATTCGTCGTGTCTGGCAGAACGACCACCAGGCCCTTAATGGGCGTGAGTATTGCTTTATAGTGGACGGAGCCAGTGATGCCAGCAGTGTGTCTAGTGATGATTCTGGTGCCTGGTGAGTCCTAAACGCTTCCCTGATAATTTCGCGGCCCCCAGGGATAGTGTCCTGTAAGCCGGATGTTGTTTCCTAAGGGGAGAAGAAAGTAGTGATTTGGATGGAGCTAGCAAGAGCGGTTCTGATTGTAGCAGGCGGCGGAATAATGGGAACCAAGGCTGAGAGGGCCACCAAGGTACCACTAAAATTCCTTCCGCTTTGTCGTCGATAATTTTCCGTAATATGCGAGGAATGAGGATGAAGGGGGGGAATGCGTAGAAACATAGATCTTTCCACGATATTGTGAATGCATTTACTACGAAGGAGCCCGGGTCCGGTCCCCAGGAAGCGTATAATTTGCATTTTGTGTTAAGCAGTGAAGCGAATAAGCGATATCGAAAGGGCCGAAGTTTTCCGCGATAATATTGAATGCTTGGTCCGAGAGTGACCATTCGGTATCATTGTCTAAGCGGCGCGACTCCCCGTCCGCAATTATATTTTCGGACGAGGCAATGTACGACGCGAACAGGAAAATATTTCTTTCCTCGCACCATTGCCAGATCTCTCTGGCGATAAGAGAGAGGAGAGGGTGTTGCACCGAGCCGAACCTGTTGATGTATGAGATGGCTGTCGTGTTGTCTATCCTAAGCAAGATTTCGCAGTCTCGGAAATTGATGGCAAAACATTTCAGGGCAAGGAAGGCTGCCTTGAGTTCTAAGGCATTGATGTGGAGCGCCCTGTCTTCTTCGGGCCACCAGCCATGCGAGCGCTGAGGTCCGCAGGAGTCGGCAGGAGGCGCCCTTGTTAGTGACGCGTCTGAGAAAATTTCCAAGGCGTATTGCCCCTCGCAGATGCCGTTTGCCTGGTTGGGGTCGGACAGGATTTTTAGCCACCATTAAAAATCTTCTCTGAGATTTGGCTGGATGTACATCTTCGCTGAATAGGAGCCTTCTGTACCCGTCAGCGCTAGGAATTTTTCTCTCTCGAAATTCTTGATGTATAGGGGTCCGTATCTTACTGCCGGGCAAATCGAGACGAGCGAACCAATCATCCCTGCAAAGTCGCGGATTGAACAGTGGGATTTTGAGGAAAACTCGGATACCATCTTTAGGAGTTTCCCCCTCCGCTCTGGTGGAATCGCGATAGATTGTTTCGTCGAGTCAAAAATAAACCCCAGATATTTTCTCTCCGTCTTCGGTTCGAGTTTGGATTTTTTGAAATTAATTATGAAGCCTAATGACGACAGTAGATTGATATGAGCTTGTACGTTATCTCGGCATTTGTCTTTTGACTGGCCCAGTAGGAGGAAGTCATCTAGATAGGCTACCGATTCAAATCCCTCCTCCCGAAGTGAGGATGTTACCGTGCGTATAATTTTTGTGAATATAAACGGTGCTGTGGAAAAGTCCGAAGGGCAGTGCTGTGAACTCGTATATCACGCCCCTCCATTGAAATCTGAGGAATCTCCTGTGTGAGATGTGGATTGGGACTAAGAGGTATGCATCTTCTATGTCCAGTGTGGCCATTTGTGTGCCTGGCAGCATAAGGCGCACTACCGTTCGCCAGTCCTCCAATTTAAAATGAGGGGGAGCGGTGTACGAGTTCAGATCTTTTAGATTCAGGATGAATCGCATGCCTCCAGACGACTTCTCTCGAAGAAAGAACGGAGATAGATATTGATCCGCTGAGAATTTCGCGACGACTATGGCTCCCTTTTCTAGAAGACGTTCGATTTCCTCATCACAGTGTATAGCTTCAGATGGGGAAAGCTTGGATTCAGTGAGTTGAGGTCTCGCTGGTGGCGAAGATACAAAAGGTATTTTATATCCCTGTATAGCGTTCAGTATCATTGGATCGGAGGTTAGTTTTCGCCAGTTATGCGCAAAACTAGCGAGTTGGCCCGCTGTTCTTACCGAAGTTAGCGTCGCCTGGAGCGGGATCTGGACCTCCTGGTGCGGCTGGTGGTGTGTCTCGCCCCTGCGCGGCGAGTCGGGGTCCGGATCTGTCGAGCAGGGGCTTTCGTGTTTCCCACCGCTCTTCGAGTTTGAGTCTGCTGCGTAGGTGGTGGTTGTCTAACCGGTTGTGGGTTGGGCTTTGTTACCACGGGTGCTGATTTTCGAAGATCCCGCGCTGCCTTTTCGCAGGCCTGGGCTGCTTTGAAGTCCTCTGCAAGTGAACTTCCGAAAAGCCATTTGTCGATAGGGGGGTTGTCGACTGCATTCTTGCCCACAAAGCTGAGCGATGGTTTTATGAACGCCCTTCGGGCTAGCGAGAGCCTGTGTTGGTGGTCGGCGAGGAGGTGAAAACCGTCTTCTAACTGTCGTAAGATCGGGTTGACCTCTTCAGAAAGGAGTCCCTTCCCTTTTAGCCCCAGTAATTCAGAGATGGCCCATCCTGACGCGTTCAAGGAAGCCGCGACCTGAGCCTGTGCTTGGGCTTGGTACTCGTCGCGTTTTATGAGTGAGGCCGATGCTTTCAGCGCCGGAACAAGCAGGTTATTTAATTTTGGCGGGCCCAAAATTGTAAGGTTATCTTTTGCCTCGTATTGCTTCATTAGTTGTGCTTGCTGTTCTTCTTTCAATCCCTTGCGGACCGTCTCCTGCGCAAAATTGAGTATGCCGGGGGCCCATGGGGAGTCAGCTATTGATTTATTTGCCGTGCCAAAGAGTTCGTCAATTATTGGGTTGCTCTCTGTCTCTTCTTGTGACGGTTGTTCCGGAAAGGATGCCGTGCCCTCTGTTTCAGGAATTTCTGAAAAAAGGGTCTCTGGTTAGGTATTGCAGAGAGGATCAGAGTCGGTTACGTCCCCTCTTTGCCAATGCGTGCGACAAAGGTCGACAGGGTCAACGAGGGGACATACCTGGTTCAGAGCCCCGGTTCCGGAGAACCGTCTCCTCCTCTGTATGCAATACGTCGGTCCGAGATTGTGTCTCGATGGACGTGTCGGCCCCGAGCAACCTAACCTCTATGGACGCGAGGCGTTCGTCCTGCCCCGCTAGTATTTCTAGTATTTTGGCAAGGGGCTCGTCCGATTGAACGGGCTGTGTGTTGTCGAGCGAATGATCGCTCGACCTGGTTCGTGACCTGTGTCTGGAACTGCTGTGAGAGCGGCTGTGTGACGTGTCTCGGGATCTGCGGTGAATTTTCCTCTTCCGTTCACTGGACGGTCGGCTGTGCGACCGCTTTCTGCCGTGAGGAGATCTCGAGCGATCTTTGTGCTTTTTCCCCATCGTTGTTAAAAATCTTCCAAAATTCCGACGAATTTTGTCACAAAACACCAGTTGCGTGTTGCAGTTGCGTGCAACGGAAACACAATGACGGGAAACAGCGGCAGCATCGGCGACGCCGACGCCGCGGATCGCGCCACCTGAGGCGGGCGTTTTCTTAACTTTAAAATAGAAACTGTTGCAAACGTGCGCGCGGAGGCGCGACTACATAATAATTCATCCGGACGAGACCCTTAGGCATAATTAATGTTAATTAATTCAAAATATCAATGTAATGTTTAATCAATATTAGGTTTAATGTGTATACATTTATAATTATTATATGTATATGTTATATTTATTTTGTTAATATATTTAATTTTGTTAATATATATTTTATATATATATATATATATATATATATATATATATGTATATTATACAACTATACTTAATATAATGTATACATAGTATCTATATATTGTTATAGCTGTGTACATTTATAGGTACTTATTATATGTACATTTTTATATTTTTTATAGACGATATCAAATGCGTATAAGACAATATAATATAAAATAAAGTAAAACTTTTTAAATTTTGCAGAAATTTGAGTTCTGGTTATAAGTTTAATTTCTTGAAATTTTAAATTCTGTGAATTCTGAATTTAAACTTTGAGTTTTATGTTTTGATATTTTTACTCACCCACTCATTGATGATAGATTATACATTAAAGTAATTATTACCGATAATTATAAGGGACCATGTTGTTTAAAATTCTTATAGCTTGATGACGAATTATTATTTATTAATACTGGATATATGTATGCGTATGTTTTTAATTAATCCAACAATTTTATTTTAGTTACAGAAATGCACGACTTGCACGAGAGATAATTACATACCAGGTCTAATAATTTTTGGAGAGAAGTTATATGCTTTTAAAATACAAAATAGAATTACGCTCATCTGAAATAATGCGACACAGTAATGAATCACTTTTGGAATATTAATTTATAAATCTTTATTAATAATTTAGACATATATAATATATCGCACTAATATAATGTTTAATGTTAATGTTTAATGTTAATTAACTTAAAAGATCAATGTAATATTTAATCAGTGTTAGGTTTAATGTGTAAACATTTATAATTATTATATGCGTATATCTCTATTTATTATAAGTATTAGTCTGCTTAACATATTTATTCAGGTAAACGTTTATAATAAGGAATTTTTATGAGTGTATTTAAACAATTATAAAATAATAAGAATAGATTAATATAAATGGATTAATAATGTGCAATCGCAGTCTTATTTTTAATGCGACTATAAAATATAACAAAAACATGATATGAAAAATTGACTAGAAAGTATTAACTTTATATGTTACTTCCTAGACAGCACGCATGACTAAAGAAGTGGAAAAAACATCTTTCAGACATACATGTTTATAAGACTTCTTATTACGTCATTTTCAGAAATAAGTGCTATGTGAAATAAGTACTCCAAAGCACATATTATGATATATTGAAAACAATGTTACTTTTCGATTATTTTTCAAAAAAATAAAATTGCGACAGAAAGTATTCTGACATTAACTTTACTCTACATTTTTATGTTTCTTTCGGTTGTACTGTACTTGTATATATTTACCATTTTATATATTAAAATTGACGGAGAGTTCTGCGTTTCATGGAATCACCTATTTTTCTAAAAAATATGCGCTCTTATGGACACCTGAAAAAAAAATTGGCATGACATTTTTTAAACTGCTATTAATTAGCAATCCAATATTCGATTCCGCTGAGGTGGCTCTTTTGTCGATAAAAATTAACACAAATTACGCACTGAAGTCGATGACCGTATGACAAAGAGTTATGTTTTACCGAAACATTATGATGTCGAGCCATTGATAAACGTCGAGAGTCGTAAATTTAACGGACTTCCGATTTCATTATCCACCATTAATCACATAAGAGACGTCGTAAGTTTCCACACAGTAAATATAACTGAAACATTAATTCTTAATTAATCGGTTTCAGTTAACAGAGGTAAATCCCGTGTATAATCGCTCTTATATCAAGAAATTGCAAATTGTGAATCTATTTCTTATTTTACAGAATACTCACGATATACGCAGTTGTAAGATACGTGAATAATATTCATTACTTTGAGAATTCTTGATATTTTCACATTATACTTTCAGATTACTTTAAACATTTTATTACAAATATAATTATTTTCGGTGTTTTCATTGTTTTCATATTTTGTAAACTTTTATATTTGCAAAATTAAACATCCTATATTTTAACATGATAAAAATCTCTCTCTCATC